>NW_022154874.1:0-41473 GCF_001633185.2 Quercus lobata
ATAAAGCACACTTATCCGGATGAAACAATTATGCAATATATGCATTAAAAAAAAAGAAAAAAAAAAAAAAGGTCTTTCACAATCAAAAGATAATTAAGGTTTGTCCAGATGTCTTCTATAAACATAGTCTTAACAAAGAAAACAGCTGTAGCAATTATCTGTTTTTATAAATACCAGTGTCACCATCTTAATTCTAGCAGATTTAACCCATTGGAGGCCAATCAGAGAAAAAAATGCAGAATAAGGATTAGATTGAAATGCGTTCATGTCCAGACTCATGATAGCTATAACTAAAAATAAATAGATTAGCTCACTGTCTAAGTAAGCAAATGGATAAACAACACCCATCTATCCTTTTCCTAATGATTTTGCAGGGACATAAAGCCATCTCATTGCCTTCAACCAATTTTTTTCCCTCTACTGCATTTAAGCAGTTCTTTCTTCGATCATAAACTAAACTGTTAGTGACTAATAGCTAGGCACACACAATTCAAAAAAGTCAACATTGGTAAGCAACAAAGACAATAGAATACTAAAATCCAACATTTGGACTAAGCCATGATATGATAAATCAAACAAAAATCTTTTTTTTTTTTCTTCTGATAATTGAAAAATAATATAAGTAAAACTCAAAGGGATGATAATAATAGCTTCACAAAGGGACAACAATGCTCTAAAAGACAAAAATGAAAAACCCAACCTTTTGATTCAAAATCTAGGTCTAGAAATCAACCACTAAAGAATCCATCCACAATGACAAGATCACTCATAGATGTCCCCTAGACAATAAGCTTACACTAATGTGATATGACTGCTACAGAAGCACTAGCATGTGTTAAAATCACATAGCAAATAAAAGGCCAAAATTATCATGTCCATATCTGCCAATAGCAGTATCAGAGTAGTTTTTGAAAACTCATGACTTTAATTATTCTTTTTTTGATAAGATCATGACTAATTATTCTAATGCTCTAACTGTGTATCTGAAAAGTCAATCCTAGAGAATCTATCCACAAAGACAAGAACACTACTAGATGTGCCCTATATGATGAGCTTACACAAAATTTATATAACTGCTACAAGAGCGCTAGCACGAGTTAACATTATGTGTCAAATAAAAGGCCAAAATAAGCATGTCCATATCAGTGAATAGCATTATCAGATTTTTTTTTTTTTTTTTTAATCACGACTTTAATTATTTTTATGCTCTAACTGTGTATCTGCAAAGTGCATTTGTTGGTTATAATTAATGCTTCCATTGTTCACATCTGATCCAGTGGCAAACTTTTGTTCAGTGCCCAGGGGAAAAAGAGAGAGGGGGGGGGGGGGGGGGGGGGGGTGGGGGGGGGTGGGGGGGGGGGGGGGGGGGGAGTAGGACTATTCAGTTGATAGAATCCAATTCATTGACTGCAGTGATGAAGGAATAACTCTTATATATATAAAGACAAAGGGTCTGGGAGTTTCTTTAGGCTTCTAAAATATATCTCTCTGTACAGTCATATAGTCACAAGTTTACAAAAACTACTCTGATAATGACGTCTTTAAATGATCATTAGTAATTAAGGGAACCAACTGCATTAGTGAAACAGGTTCATGACTGTCAACATACATTAAATACAACAAAAAATTAATGAGTCTGCTAATAGGAATAAATTTTACAAGCTACTAATCATAATACAAACCTTCCTTTGGAATGTAGATGCATCATTTGCTCCCTTTGGGGACTCACTGCAATGAATAAAAAAACCCACAAAAAAAAAAATTCATAATCCAAATACAAACACCAAATAAGATCACAGTGATAGGATCATCTACTAGAGTGATGCCATTTCCATTTTTATGTTAACCCAAAATATATATATATGAAGATTATCAACAATATATTTTAACTCTTATATGCATGAAAACAATAACATAGGAGGTTAAAATTCCTCATTCATTGTAGTCGATCAAATTCTTTCGCCATTTGATATATAGACAACAAAGACATTGGATGGTTCCCTATGGGGTTGTTAGGTTGCATCTCTTGTAAATTTGATATCCTTTTTTTTTTTTTTTTTATAAGTAATAACAAATTTTATTTTTAAAAAAAACCAAGTACATCCGGGTTGTACTCAAAGAGAAGAATAATCAATCTATCAAATAAAATGATCAAACATATTTAGAAGAGTAAAACAAGGAGGAGAATGAAAAGCAACACAAGGCTTTAAGCAGAGGAGGGAATTCTTTTCCTTGGCAGAGCATTTGAAGTTTGTATAGCTCCAAGGGTGGCTTTCTTGCCATGGTGCGTAGGAAGACGTTGATTATAGACAATCTAAGTGAGGGAAAACTATTTTGAATTGTTGTTTTATGTGTAAAAGACATGATGGGAGTGTAGCTCATCTTTTCCTCAACTGTGCAGTGGCTCAAGATTTTTGGTCTTAGTTTTCTACTTGTTTGGCGTTTCTTGGGGAAGGCCTTTCTCTATGATGGAGTTATTATCATGTTGGAAGGTACATTTTGGTAAGAGAGGTAACGGAAGGATTTGAAAAGCTGTTCTGTCATGCTTGATGTGGAGTCTTTGGAGAGATAAATGCTCACTAATTTGTGGGAAAGGAGCCAAACTTGATTGAGTTTAAGTTCTTATTTTTAAAGACTTATACGAATGGAATTCAACTTCTAATACCTTTTCTATTGTGGATTGTCTAGTGTTCCTGGATACCTTGAGCTTTCATTAGCCTTTCTAATATTTTCACTTTATTTTTGTTTCTAATTGCTTGGGCATCTCCTTCGTATATTCTCCATGTACTAGAGTTGCTCCCTTGAATCTCAATTGAATTTTCTTACTTAAAAAAAATTTCTGAAACCTCCATCAGCTTCAAAACCAAAGGGTGACATAGCTTGTCTTTTGCAATGAGGAGGCTTTTTTTGTACATGACCTAGGTGGCTCCTGTAAAGAAGTCAAAGATGGCATTGAGAACAGGACTTTGATGACAATAGGAGTAGAGGTGGTTAGCTTCATGAGGCAAGTCACCTCACAGCAGGGAATTCGGTTATAGGGTGTTGCCAAAGTCTTGGGCTCAATTGGTGAAGCCAGATCGAGTTCAAGGTGATTTGAAATGGGTTTGGCCTTCATTGAGGTTCGATTGTGGTTTTTATAGCTGACAACGATGACTTGGGTGGGTAATGTACTCAACATGAATTGGTTCATGGTTGAATGACAGTTGGACCCTCTGGATTTGTGACGAATAAAATCTCTGGTTGGGGTGTTTAGGATGGGTCTTGCCACTCTATTGTAGGTTGCAGCAAGATTGGGTTGGCAATGCTGAGGGTGTTTTTTATTTCTTAATGAATTATGGGGAATTTGGATTTAAGCTGGCTTTGGAGGTAATTGAGGGTCGTTTTTTCTTTTTTCTTTTTTTTGGATAGGTTTTTGGAGTTGATTTGAGGTTTTGGAGGTTGACTATGTTGTGAACTTGTGATGGTCAATTGAGGAGGGTAGCAATTATGGTGGCTTTCTTGACTTTCCTAGAGACTAGATCGTGGTTTGCTCAGATACCACACATACCAAAACAGAAGGACAATAAAATCTTAAAAGGGAACTTAGAGTTGGAGGAAACAAAAAGAACAAAATTTATAGAACCTAGGAATCACTACCAAGGATGAAACTAGAAAAATAGAAACTATTAATCACTACCTAGGGTTTGAGGAAAATAAAAACTAGTAATTACTACCTAAGGTTGCTTGGAACCAACACCAAGTAATGGGTTAGCTTGGAATCACCACAAGGCACTAGAAGAAAACTTCCAACCCAATTTCATTAATCCAGAACCAACTATCTACAATAGTGAATTTTCAACCCTTTAAAACAGCTCCCAAAATCACATTAGACATTGGGAAAAAAAACCTCATAACAAGATTACATAAGAGATATGAGAAATAAAATAAAATAGAATCAAATCCATCAAATAGTATCAATCAGCATCAATCAAATCCAACAAAATCAATCAGCATTAATAGGTCAAATTTGGCATCCACGCTACATAATCCACAATAACTCCTAAATAGAGAAGACAATAGACCACAGTTTATGGCCAACTGCACAATGCAGCAATAAGAGATCCACAGTAACCCACTACCCTTCCACATGCAACACCAATCGACAAGAGTAAATGTGATGCTATATTATTTAAAAGGGACTCACCACACCAAATATCATTCCAAAATCTAACTCTTCTGCCATCTCCAATCCCAAAGCCAACAAATTGACATAAGGAATCCCAACCTACTACTCTAGCGGCGTTTCAAACTACTAACCCATGAGTAGTGCGAATTGGACGTAGAAATTGGTTTTATTGTTGGGTTTAATGTAGGAGGTCAAAACATGGGGATTATGAAGATCTCATATTTCCTTTTCACAGATGACATTGAACTGTTTTGTGAGGAAATTCTCAACATCCTGATTACCTATGAATACGATTCTACGAAGTTTTATCCTTTGCTTTGAAGTAGTAACAAGCTTAAAGATCTTTATTTTTCTGATAATAAAAAAATTTTATAGAAGAGGAAAAGATAAAGACACATAATAAGATGGGAACAATCCCTTTTCAAAGAATACAATCGCAAAGAAAGAGAGTCAATAAAATCAACAAATGACATCAAATGGAGGTCGCCAAGAGAGTGCACTTGGCTTAAAGGTCATATTGAGTAAAAATGAGCCTATATTGATTGAAAATGTGATTGGGCTGTACATTGGGTCATTTACCTACAACATATTTGAAAGTTTATTATTAGTTTATTCTTTACACATGTAGATGAAATGGAAATCTCAAATATGTTGTAGGTAAATGACCCAATGTACAGCCCAATCACATTTTCAATCAATATAGGCTCATTTTTACTCAATATGACCTTTAAGCCAAGTGCACTCTCTTGGCGACCTCCATTTGATGTCATTTGTTGATTTTATTGACTCTCTTTCTTTGCGATTGTATTCTTTGAAAAGGGATTGTTCCCATCTTATTATGTGTCTTTATCTTTTCCTCTTCTATAAAATTTTTTTATTATCAGAAAAATAAAGATCTTTAAGCTTGTTACTACTTCAAAGCAAAGGATAAAACTTCGTAGAATCGTATTCATAGGTAATCAGGATGTTGAGAATTTCCTCACAAAACAGTTCAATGTCATCTGTGAAAAGGAAATATGAGATCTTCATAATCCCCATGTTTTGACCTCCTACATTAAACCCAACAATAAAACCAATTTCTACGTCCAATTCGCACTACTCATGGGTTAGTAGTTTGAAACGCCGCTAGAGTAGTAGGTTGGGATTCCTTATGTCAATTTGTTGGCTTTGGGATTGGAGATGGCAGAAGAGTTAGATTTTGGAATGATATTTGGTGTGGTGAGTCCCTTTTAAATAATATAGCATCACATTTACTCTTGTCGATTGGTGTTGCATGTGGAAGGGTAGTGGGTTACTGTGGATCTCTTATTGCTGCATTGTGCAGTTGGCCATAAACTGTGGTCTATTGTCTTCTCTATTTAGGAGTTATTGTGGATTATGTAGCGTGGATGCCAAATTTGACCTATTAATGCTGATTGATTTTGTTGGATTTGATTGATGCTGATTGATACTATTTGATGGATTTGATTCTATTTTATTTTATTTCTCATATCTCTTATGTAATCTTGTTATGAGGTTTTTTTTCCCAATGTCTAATGTGATTTTGGGAGCTGTTTTAAAGGGTTGAAAATTCACTATTGTAGATAGTTGGTTCTGGATTAATGAAATTGGGTTGGAAGTTTTCTTCTAGTGCCTTGTGGTGATTCCAAGCTAACCCATTACTTGGTGTTGGTTCCAAGCAACCTTAGGTAGTAATTACTAGTTTTGATTTTCCTCAAACCCTAGGTAGTGATTAATAGTTTCTATTTTTCTATTTTCATCCTTGGTAGTGATTCCTAGGTTCTATAAATTTTGTTCTTTTTGTTTCCTCCAACTCTAAGTTCCCTTTTAAGATTTTATTGTCCTTCTGTTTTGGTATGTGTGGTATCTGAGCAAACCACGATCTAGTCTCTAGGAAAGTCAAGAAAGCCACCATAATTGCTACCCTCCTCAATTGACCATCACAAGTTCACAACATAGTCAACCTCCAAAACCTCAAATCAACTCCAAAACCTCAAATCAACTCCAAAAACCTATCCAAAAAAAAGAAAAAAAGAAAAAACGACCCTCAATTACCTCCAAAGCCAGCTTAAATCCAAATTCCCCATAATTCATTAAGAAATAAAAAACACCCTCAGCATTGCCAACCCAATCTTTGCTGCAACCTACAATAGAGTGGCAAGACCCATCCTAAACACCCCAACCAGAGATTTTATTCGTCACAAATCCAGAGGGTCCAACTGTCATTCAACCATGAACCAATTCATGTTGAGTACATTACCCACCCAAGTCATCGTTGTCAGCTATGAAAACCACAATCGAACCTCAATGAAGGCCAAACCCATTTCAAATCACCTTGAACTCGATCTGGCTTCACCAATTGAGCCCAAGACTTTGGCAACACCCTATAACCGAATTCCCTGCTGTGAGGTGACTTGCCTCATGAAGCTAACCACCTCTTTTGGTTTAGTCTTTCATCTTTTACTGAATTCTCATTGTACAAAGTGGCTTTAGTTGCTCTAACTCATACCTATATATTTAAGCATATTGTGTGTTCAATTTTGAAATTAACTGCTTATCATTCTTCTTCAGTATGGCTGCTGCAAATGCTGGACGCATTGACTATACACAGCCTGGACCCATTGACGACTCAGTGTTGACACAACAGGCGACGCATCGGTCTGAAGCTATTTGGAATGGGCGGGTAAAACACTCAACTAAAACAGTAACTTGTGCACATGCATTTAATCCATACAATGTACACATATTTGCATATACTATATTAATCCATGATTTTGTTATGTGCAGGATCCAGGGTCCATTACCTGCCGTAGTCGTAGTTCAGAGTTCTCCAAGCAACCTCTAATGGTGGACAACCGAGTGAGGAACATCATCACCACAGTTGGTTTGGAGGGACTCCTGTGGGTCCCGGGTAGAGAGATTGACAATGGCCTGATAACGGCCTTAGTGGAGCGATGGCGGCCCGAGACTCACACCTTTCACATGCCACATGGTGAGGTGACCATCACATTGCAGGATGTGGAGGTTCTTCTCGGGCTTCCTGTTGATGGTGACGCTATAACAGGGAGCACACAAAAAACTTGGGTGAATGTGTGTCGGGACTTCCTTGGTTTTCAACCTATAACTCAAAATAACCATAAGCAACTTGATGGGCAGAGGATTCTCATCAACCTCCTTTTGGAGGAAGTTGCTAACCCATTGCCGCCTGATGCTGAAGAGGATCAGCTGCATAAGTACGCACGATGCTACATCCTAGCGCTATTGGGGGACACAATATTCATGGACAAATCCGGCGATAGGGTGCATCTAATGTGGGTGCAGCAGTTGGAAGACCTTCACAATCCACGGAGGTACAGTTGGGGAAGTGCTTGCCTTGCATGGTTGTATCGAGAGCTATGTAGGGCAAGCGAGGACACCAGTCAGATTGGTGGGTGCTTGCTGTTGCTCCAGTACTGGGCATGGGCCAGGTTCCCCTATTTGTGCCCGACAGTTGAGCGAGGCCCGCCAGTGGGTGCTTACGGTCCTCCAGTACGTGGTCCACTATCCCTGAAGTAAGTCTCTACCTCATACTGCTATAACATACTGTCTTCACCAAAGCACGAGTCTTATATTATGTTTTGAGTTCTTTTTCTATTTGGTTCTAATTTCTTCTTGAGGAATTTTATTTGCTATTTGAAGTCGTAGTCTCTTTAGGTTTTTTATAAAGGCTTTATTGTAATCAGTAACACTCATAGAGAGAGTCTCTTTAGGTTATTTATAAAGAATGTAAAAGACACTACATATAATGAGTAAGAGGTGAATCAGCATAAATGCTTTAATTTTATTATATATGTATAATTATTATATGAATTATAGTACTATATAAATTTTCAAAATGTCTGCACATTATGATGCACAATACCAAAAAAAGAATATAATAATAATAATTGATTCCCAATATGATTCTATATTTGACAACTACAATGCATTACACACACACACACACACAAATGCATCTATATGTGGAAATTTGTTTTACCATCTTTATTTGCATATTTCCACTAGGATTGAGCCTGTCAACAATGCAGCCACAATCCCACCAATGATTTGTCTATTCAAGATGAAAGCCATTTCAAACAATATAAATCTAAATATTCCTTTTCAGTTTGGAACTTGGGGATTGTGCCTATAAGAAGCAAGAGAAGATATCGAAAAAACATAATGATTAAAAGAAGTAGAGAAAACTAAGTTGGAAGGCCAATCAAAAAGGAATATAATATGTTACTTATATAGTTGGATGTTTTCATGTAAAGAGAGTTAGCATTATGACTCAGAATATAAAGTTCAACAGAAACCCCTAGAACAAAGAAATATATAATTGAGAATATATGTGGCCCATCCTGATTCATTAGGACTGTATTTAAGAAAGATCAAAATAAAACACTAGTGTGAAAGCTATTAGCAATATGAGCTTTTCAGTCAAGTTGTGTGGAACAATTTAATGGATGGGAATGTAAAACATTCAATGTCCTTCACGTTCAGCACCAAACCTTATCTCTTTGTTAAAGTTTCAAAGTGAATTATATTGAAGTAAGAAGCAAATTTAAACAGCTATGTATTCCAGCTCACACCATGCTATTGGGGCTTTGGAGTATACAGTAAACATTTATAAATTAAAACAGCTGCCAATTAAGCTAGAAGATGGTTTGGGTTTCAAACCAACGTGATGACGTACCTTGGAAATTAACTGCAATTGTTAGGTTCTCTTAAAATGGTTACTCTGACTAGGAAAAAAAGAAAAAAAAGAAAACTACGAAGCACACACATTGACATAGATATCATTTTTGTTTGCGTGCCTCACAAGGAAGAAGACACTATTACTGGATAGCGAACCAACCAGAATTTATGGCTTTTACAACACATGCTTATGGGTTTGGTAAGTTGGTTCATAATTTGTTGCCTCTAAATTAGGGACGGACCCAAGTGAGGGCCTAAGGGAGCCTGGGCCCCCTTGGGCCCCAAAAAACAAAAACAAAAAAAAAATTAATTAGTAGCTTAAATTTTTTTTTTTAAAAAAAAAAAAAAAGCTTGCCCCACCTTAGTTTTTAGCTTAGGCCCCCCTCGTGAATTCCTAGCCCAGCCAGCCCCCCTTATGAAGTACATTTACAGCCCATATATTTACACATATGTTGAAAAATTAAGCCCATGACCCATGTAAATCAAGAAGAAGAAGAAGAAAACTCAGAAAAACCTAACAGAGAAAGTGAAAGTCTGAAAGATGAAGGAAAAAAGAAAAAAAGAAAAAAGTAAGGAAATTTAGGAGAGGCGAGACAAAGTCACAGAGAGATAGAGAGGCTGAGGCGAGGCAGTTGCTATTGCTACTTCATCTTCTTTTTCTTCTTTCTTCTTTTTCTTCTTCTTCTTCTTTCTCTTCGTTCACTAGTCCTTCTTCAATTCTATTTTGAATTTTCATTGCCTTGTTTTGTGTTTTCTTTCTTGTTTTGTGAACCTAGCATGTGACTAGTTGTTGGAAATGACAAAGAGACTTGAAAAAAAAAGTTTTAGGCTTTGTTTATGTGGGTCCACACGTAATATATAAGTAATAAAACTAGTACTGCAATATTTAACTTGAGCTTTTATATTTCTGTTTTTTAATAGTAATTTTTTAAGAATATTTTAATAGAAAAATTGTTTTAATAGTTTTTTTTTTTTTTTTTTTTGAGAATCAATAGTATTATTATAATTATTGGGTAGAGTTTTAGACTTGAAATTGATATATTAGTTGAAATATGGACTTATAGTTTTAAGACTCAATAAATTATATGGATGTTGACTCATAATATATAAAGAAATATAAGCATATAAAATTATAAATAAATAAAAAGTATAAAAAAGCTAACTTTGAATTAATTACTATTGCAATTCACATGACCTCACCCTCCACCTTACTTTCAATTTCCTCTTATTTCTTCATCTTAAGTGATTACAAAGTGCCCTCAAATTTCAATTTCCGTATATTTCCTTTAATTTAATATATGTGATTACATTATAGTTTTAACATTATCTCAGTACTTATTGATCCATTCTTCTTGATTGTAGGTGGTTGTGGGTCCCAAACAAGAAAAATAGGCCCGCCCACATCTTCAGGGACAGGTATCGCGAGCAACTAGCTTCCATGTTGCCAGACCAGGTATGAAAATGCCTTATTTTACGCTTTTACGAACGTCCATATAGGTTTCGTGAACTTTGAAATATAAACATTGTTCCCTAATGTGTTGTGTACTTCTTTTTTGGCTATTGTAGGTGGTGTGGCAGCCATATGAAGCTCATTTTGACGACCTCCCGCCGTGGTGTGTTGCAGGGAGGGCCGTATGGACGGCAAGGGTGCCGCTTGTATGTTTCCACCTAGTAGAGAAACATACACCGGATCGTGTTGTTCGTCAATTCGGGATGATCCAAGAAATTCCCCGCGCTGTTAACACTGACAAAGTGCTTCATGGCATTGATTTGAGGGGGAAGATCGGTGTTAATTGGATGCAGAAGCATGCTGCGCATATCCTTGAGTGGGGTAATCGCTTTGATCGGCGTTGCGAAGCTGTGCTTGGTGATATGCCTCCAGAGCACGAGTACCACGACTGGTTCAAAAGGGTGACTCGGAGGTTCATCGATAGGCCTGGTGCTGTAGTGACTCTGCTGGTAACTTCTCAATGTCTTCTACATGTTATAGATTGTGTGTCTTACCATGAAACCACTGTTTAGAGAGCATGATGTTTGTTACTACATTTTTTGCTTAGCACTTCATCTCCCTTTAATTTGCAATTATTAGTAGCAGAACCAACATTTATTTTATTATCAATTGGCATTGTTGATTTCGTATTGCAGGTCTAATATGTGTGGTTTTTCCATGTGCAGATTGAAGGATACGTCCGTTTGTTGAGGCGTCATCCAGTGGGCACCGAGGACCACAACGACATTACTGAGGTGCTGACGGCAGTGCAGGCGATGACACGTGTCCAACCTCCTATCCCTGAGGCCCCGATTGAGGAGGCAGCTATGCCTACCGGCCCAAGCACGAGCACAGCTCCGACCGGATGTCAATCTCCTCCGCTTGTTGCTACCCCCCAGCTTGTCCCTGCCCCCGATCCCTCTGCATCCACCTCACATGCATCTGCCAGCCCCACCATACCTTCATCCACCCCACATCCATCCCCTACCGTCATCATCCCTTCACCCAACCCACATTCAGCTCCTACGCCCACCATCCCTTCACCTAGCCCACATCCAGCCCCTACGCCCACCATCCCTTCACCCACCCCCCATCCATCTCCTTGCCCCACCATCCCTCCACCCACCCCACTTCCTTGTGATGGGTCTGACGTCCGTCCACCCACCCCACAGTCATTTCTTCAGCTGTCACCCATTCCATCCTTTGACTTGGGTACCCCACCTGACATGCAGCAGGAGCCACCCTCCCATAGTTCGTTTAGTACCCCTTCTTCAGCCATTGACGCACCCCATGTTCAGGCTGAGCAGGCGGTTGGGTTACCTACAGCGGTTGAAGGTCGGCCTAAACGCATATCAAAGGCACCTCCGTGTGGGACAGGGGGGCACAAACATGGACACAATGTTGGGCCTGAGGCATCTGACGAAGGACATGCAAGACCTCCTCCTCATTATACGAGACGGCGTAAGATTCAAAAAAGGTATCTGAAAGCTTAATGTGAAACAACACACTTTATTCCATTATTATTTCTCTTTTCACATTTCCATAAGATTTTTTTTGTTTTCAATATGGTTTGAACGTACATTATGTGTGTGTGTGTGTGCTTAGGATTGGAATATACCCTTTTCAGCATTTGTGCTTTTTATGTGTGTGTGTTACTGTGCTTAGGATTTGTGGTTTTGGGGTTTGGGTTAAATTGGGTTTTGTTAAACTGCTTTGTTTGTGGAAAGTGCTCATTGATGTCTGTTCCAAGTTCCAACCTATACAACTTTCTCAGCTTATCAACAAATTCTACAATTTTTTTTTTTATATAAAAAATAAAAGCAAGAAAGATTTTTCCTTTAAAAAAAAAAAGTCTTCACCAATCAAACGCTGAGAGACAGATTTGATGAATATGGGCTGTTTTACTTTTATTTATTTTTATTTTGGAAGTTGGTCAAAGTGAGTTTATTGTAGTTATGGTTGTGTTCATTTTTTCAATGCTGTAATATTCACAAGTTCTGTTTTCTATCAATGGTCTTCCTGGATAAATCTTTATATTATACTAAAAGGTTTTATTCAAGTTAAATAGGAGACTTACATTCCTGTTTGGGTACACATAAAATGAGCCTTATATGGTTTGTCCCGACCTCAAGTTTTGCATCTGATCCATAATTTTCTGCACAAAATAATTCTTTGCATAGTTCTGTAAAAACCATATCTGAAAATCAGTGCTTGCTCTCAGCATTTGTTCTCCTTCTTAGATATTTTCCCCAATGACTAATTTTCAGCCGCTAGAAAAATCACACGTGCCTTACACTTCCATTCTGGAAGTACGTGTTTGAGATATTAGGAATGACTTATGAGTGAGTTATGAAAAGTCCCTGTGGCAATGTGTCAGGTGTAAGGTCAATTGTGCTGGTGGCAGTTGTTTTGCCAAGCTTACTTGTGTAGTTTTCAGTGTCTTGTTTGTGTGTAAGGTCTCGGTGTGCTTCTGAGCTGTCATATTTTGAGGAAGGTGTTCTTGTATGTTATTGTGAAGCTGTCAAATTTCCTGTTCAAATTGGTATACATTTTATTAGGTGGCATCCTGCATGTAAAGTCTGTTTAAATGATGCTCTAGCGCAAGAATGGTCTAGTGGTTCAATTGTGTTGCTTGCTTTTTCCTGGTCATGGTAAAAGGTGTCTTTGTTGGGGTCCCAATGATGGCATTTAGTAATTCTCTGTATGAAGTAGAAAAACTTATCTCAAAATTGAGGAATGATTTTATTTGTATTTTTTTTTTTTGGATTTTAGGGCTGTTATAGTCATCTCAATCCGAACCAATCAAAATTAGTTTCCATACCACTCAAGATTTGTCAGTATGAATTTAAAGCTTTCTTCACTTTTATTTATACAGAATAGTTGGTGCTTATATTTAGTGCAATCTTCCTGACAGATCATTTGTTTTGCTGTATAATTTATAGGAATAGTTTAGCCTTTTAAGGAAAAAAATTGTAAAATCTACTCTGTTTGTGTATCTATATATCTCGTATAGCCTCTCATTGTTTGGTGTTGTGCTTCTTATTAATTAATTTCCCATGGAAAGCAGAACTTTTTTGTCAGTGTTTTAATTGCTTTGATCTAAGATTCATTTTACATGTAATTCTGGCAGGTAGAAATGGACATGGAAGATGAGGATGTTAATGGAAATTTATCTGGACTGCAAGAAAGAATGCCTGAGAATAACATAGTACCCCCTCTAGGAGAAGATACACCTGATGGTATGCATCAATCCTTGGCTTTATACCTAACATAATATCTGGCATTTTATCTGATATGGCTTGACTCAGGGGTTGTATGTATCTCTATTTGTGTGTTTTCCATAGTATTACTGCCTCTGCATTTATATGCATTTAGCAAGTATACTTTTGTATCTTTAACGGCACTCTTTGCTTTACACTTAGAATCCTTATAATAGATTCTTTAAAAGTGTGTCTATTTCTTATGTGCCTTTTTCCTTTATAATGTTTGAGCTTGTGTTAAGGCTGGTTTGGATTGATCCGGTTAGGTAACTGATATCATTTTACACAAATGTTCCATAATTTTTCTTTCTTCACTTGTTTTCCCTAAAAAAATTTGCTTTTGTTAATATATCTCTAACCACATTTGACATAAGAAGAAATCAAGGAATGTGGATGTGGAAGATCTACAATTAAAATTGAAAAGGATAAAAAGAAAAAGAAAAATATAAAATCAAGACACTCATTGAAAACAAGGATTGTGTCATACCAGTTGGAGTTAGCATTGTCTATATTGATTATTCTTTTCTTCACCTCCCCTTTTCCTTTTATTTTTAATGTTTAAGCTTGGTTAAGGCTGGGTCAGCTGGGTAAATGATGAACTTGGTTGTTGCTGTGACGGTGATGAGAGGTTACTTGTTGCAGAATATATGCCTACTGATACATTAGCAAAGCAGTTATTTCATTGTAAGTTTGTAAGCTTATCCTTGGTGTTGTTGCATGAGCACTACTCTATATATAATTGTATGTTATCTATTAACTAAATCCACTCTCTAAGTTTAATCTTATAAAATGCAAGAAGCAGGTCCTTTAATGATTCCCTGCATGGACATGGCTTGCCTGAATTCTATAGAAATAATTAAATCAACTATAAATTAATAAATAATGCAACATGTATGTAGGTTAATGGCCGTAGAAGCTAAAGTGAAAGTAACGTCAAAGAAGTGCCCTCGAATAGATATTTCATCCTACCAAGCAACTACGCGCATATTAAGATAAATGACTGTTGTCTAGTTGTCTTTATTTCCTATATCCTTTGTAATATCTACATTCTGAGTTGGTCTAAGTTATTTGGCCAATAAACCATAGGCTTGATGATGGGTTGTAGAAATTAAAAGGAAAGCCCTTTTCTTTTTTTTGGGGGGGGGGGGGGGGGAGGGGAGGAAGGTTTTGGTGTTTTCCTATGACATTGCTGTAATTGTAAGACAGGCAGTTTCAAAGGGGTGGCAAAATGTATCAAATAAGTACTGAAGAAAGGGACCCTTTAATGCACAATGTCCTTTCCAACCAATAAAGATGAGTAACCTAATTAGGTTTTTGTCTATTAGTGAGGGGAAGGAAATGTCTTTATCAAAGTACCATAGGATGAGATGATCAACAAAAAAAAAAAAGTACTAGAGGATGAAAAAATCCACTCGTTTGTTAGTGGTCCACTTATCTATAATGAGCTTGTTCCATAGTTTGGGGGCCTGCCAAGTGCCAAAGATGGGCATATTCTCTTTTCATTTCATGTGCCTCCCCTCCATCCACCATATCATGCTTTCATGCTTTTATAGAATTTTTAGGATATCTACGGTAGAATGTGAAATAGTTAACCAATTCTTCTTTTCAAAAAAAAAAAAAATTCCCTATGTATATGTGCATTCTCTGCTGATCAGTATTTGGGCTTTAGAGATTAGAGGTTTGTGCATTCTCTTCAAATATCTTTCAAACTGTTGACTTGTATCTATTCATTCTTAAACAATCTGATTTGCAGGACTCTTGTAAATATGGAATTCAAAGAGATGCTGCTTATTTTCCCCCACGTCCTACTGAACAGTCACATGTTATGGGGCCATCCTATCCTCTGATGGTTTGTACCCTTTAGTTGCCTGAGCTCTTGGTATATGATCTTAGCTAGGGAAGTAATTATGTATATATCTCACAGACTACTGTATGACTCTTTGTAGGTGGGGATTCAATCACATGCAGTGGATATTAGTGCAGATGAATGAACGTGAGAGGTAGGGTCCAAGGAAACTGATGAAAAGGCTGATGAGGTTCTAAAGTAGGATATTTTGGATTGTTGGACGCCAGAAAATCACTACGGATGGACTGAATCTGAGTGTTAAACATGTTGGGTTTAGACCATCTGTAATGATTTTCTGGAGTCCAACAATCCAGAATATCCAACTTTAGAACCTCATCAGCCTTTTCATCGGTTTCCTTGGACCCTACCTCTCACGTTCAAGTAGCTGCACTAATGTTGGAGCTAATCTGAATGAAGGTTTTGAAACCTTAATTGAATAAAAAGGTATGCTTGTTTCCCAAATATTGCAACCTTGAATTAGCATAACGAGATTTTTATCAGAAAAACAAACTCAATTTATATTTATACAGCCGTAGCTTCAAAATTTTTGTAGGCTTTTTATGTGGGTTGCTGATAAATGTACCTTCATTTTAACTGAAGGAGATTCAGCTAAGGCTCTTGCAGTAAGTTGTTGTGTCACTGTGCAGAGTTTTTTAGCATTAAAGTTAGCTCTATTGGGTTTCACTTTGTATGATTTTCGACTTTATTCATTGTATTACAGTTGTCATGAAGCGTCATGCGCTGCTTGAGTCACTTTGATTTCCTAATGTAATTATATTACTTGTAAATTTATCACACCCTTTTTTTTACATAGAGTAAAAAAATTCCTATATCAGAAAGTTATGTGCTTTATGGCGAGTCTGCAACTTCTATTTAGTTATCAGGATGTCATTTAATCAATGTTTTGGCTCAAATGTCATGGCATTGTAATGGGTGGATATGGTTGTCATGGGATGCTAAACACTAACTTATTTTTCATTCCTTTTTTTATTATTCTCTTCATTTAGGAATTAGGATGGGTGGCTAGTCATTAACATTGATGGATTTATTTAAAGTTGATTGCATAACACAGAAATATTGCATCTACTCAATTGCAGTAATTTTATTTTATGTTTCTACATATATATTTTTTACTTTCTTGAGTTTTGGTTAGGATTTGGTCAATGACGTTATCTAAAAAATTGACAGTGAGAAGGCTTAGGGAAGAATTACAGCTACTCCAGGAGCCTGGATCATTCATGCTATTTTCTGGCTGCTGTAATTCCTTCCTAACTCTCTCTGATTGCTTTTGGGTGACAACAGAAGCTGGAGAGACTTCAAGAAGAGGAATTAGTAGAGAAGCCATTTCAACGGAAACAAATGAAAGTAAGGTTCCCTGAGCATGGAAGAAGTGGAAGATCTGTTGTAACAATTAATAACTTGGAATTTGGCTTTGGAGATAAGGTGAATTGATATACTTAATCAAACTAGGAAGAGGGTTCTAGAAACATTGAATTATCTATTTCTGATTTTTTATGTTTTATGAAATTGATGAGTTGTGTGTCAGGTGCTCTTGAACAAGGCAAATCTTACAATTGAAAGGGGAGAAAAACTTGCCATAATTGGCCCAAATGGATGTGGAAAAAGCACTTTGCCGAAATTATCATTTGGATTTAGAGAAGCCAAGAGGGGGTGAAGTTTTGCTTGGGGAGCATAATGTCCTGCCAAACTATTTTGAGCAAAATCAGGTGTGTTAGTGTCTACAATGTTGTATCTCCCATTTATCTAATGATCATGGTGTTTCTACTTTTTCATGCTTAATTCTAAGCTCCAATGGTTTTACAAACATATACATGTACTTCATATATATTTTTATATAATTGGCAGTTTGTATGTTTTGCTAATTTTTTGCTTGTGCTAACTGACACTGACCCGCATCTATTTTAGGCTGAGGCACTTCATTTCAATAAAACAGTGCTTGAGACAGTAGTAGAAGCTGCAGAGGACTGGAGAAGTGATGACATAAAGGGACTCCTTGGGCGTTGTAATTTTAAAGCTGATATGCTTGATAGAAAGGTTTCTCTTTTGAGTGGTGGTGAGAAGGTAAGCTAAAACTGTATGCTCTTATGCGATTTTGTATTCTCTCGTAGTGGACATATATCTGGCATTTATGTGTGCCATAACAAGTTCTGTTTTGTGCTTCAGATCTTTAACTGGAACATTTACCTATCAAGAAAAAAAAAAAGACAAAAAAACTTTAACTGGAAAATTCATTTATAATTTTCTTAGTCTCTTGTATATACACTAGAGTAGTATTGTACTTTAATGGAAAGCAGAAATTATCAACAGCATGAATTTCCTAGTCTCTTGTATATATTTCATAATGTTAAAGAGTACTATTGTAGTTTAATGGAAATAAGAAAGTGCAGCACAATCTGGTGGATTTCATTTCCGGTGATAGTTTGAGGATTTTTGGACAAAGTCTTGTGATTTCCTGAATGAAAACTGCTGAGATGATAGACAAAATATACAACTAAAAACCATTAGATGATTTTGTCTATGTCATTCTTAATTCCAGTGTTCTGATTTTTCAGCATGGTTTTTGGTGTTTCTTTTCCACCCCTTTGTCTAATTCAGATTATTTGTTGAGTTTTAGTTGGACCCAAGGAGATTCTAGGAAGGGTGGAAGACACAAATATTTTGTGGATTTTATGTATCATTTGGAAGTTAGATGTATGACTTCAACTGGATCTATTTCAATGCATCCAGTGATCTACATGTGTAATTTTTTTCCTGGCATAGGGTTGCACTTGTGCCTGTGTAAATATGTATGCTTGTCTGTTAAGCCCATTGAGGCCTAATTTGTGATCATATCATGAGATACATTATTGACATTGTTAAGCCCATTATGCAACTATAAATGAAAAATAAAATAAAATTATCATATCCCATGTGCATAGCTTAGTGGGAGTCTGGACGTTATCCTCCATGCAGTGCAATTATCCAATTGCTAAATTTATTAGTACTTTATGACCTTGTGTATATATTACAGTATTATCTTGAGAAAAATCTTGATGCGAGGATGAGGGAGCTAGAACGTGAGGCCGAGCTGATATGCTGAAGGCTCCTAAAATTAATGCCAAATCCAAGATGTCTAAGGTAAGCATTGTTGTTATTATTACCAGCATTATGAAACAGGAAAGGAAATGATATAGCTTCATAAGCTTCTGCTGTAGCAATCTGAGTTGAAATTTAGATTTTGTTCCTCTAATAGGCCGAGAAGGAAGCCCTGAAGAAGCAGAAAAGGCAAGCATTTCAGCAGGCAAAACAAAAATCAAAAGGAACGAAGAATTCTAAGAGGTGGAATTGATTGATTCACCCATATTCTTCATTGAAGATTCCTCCAATGTTTCAATTTTTTTTTTTTACTTGTAAAAAAGCCTAGGAGATAAGGTGGCCTGTTGTGAGCCAGGTAGTTGTCCTCATGTATATAATTTAAATAGAATTATAGGTATTACTTGAAATTAAGGCTGTAATTGAAAATCTTGTTCTAGCAATTTGTTCTCCTTTACCAATGATTGCAGAACCCCGACAACATGCATTTATGCTTTCGAAAGCCATATAATGTAAGGAAAACATGAAGGCAGGAGTTCAGGGACTGTTTGATTATACCCCCTTTTGAAAACCTGGTTGTAGATATCATTTTACCATAAATCCAACAGAGTTCTTGAATGTATGAAGTGTGCTAAATAAATGAAGCCTAAATTCAGAAAATACATTCAAGTATGACATGGTAGCCTCCCAGAATGACGTAAAACCCACCGGTAGCTAGCTAGTACTGCTTTGGTTGTTAATTATTATTATTATTTTTTGGCTGACACAGCTAGTATTGTGTTAGACTAAGTACATTGAAAGTTGGGGTGCCTACCACGAACCTTCTTGGAATGAATCTTAAAATTTTGTATGTGATAGTGGTTGCATCAAAGATGGTTGTTGTTGCTGTTCTGAAACTTGCAACCATTGGCAACGACAGATGTAAACTTTGAACTAGATTTGTAGATTCTTTACCCACAAAAAGAAAAAAAGATTTGTAAACAAATAAAATAAATGGAATGTTAAATTGCTAACTTGGTTTCAAACTATTTGGGCTAAATTTAATTTAACACTCAACTACTATTTGTATAATTGTATCAATATTTTTTTTTTTAGACATACTATTTGTATCAATTTAATCACTTAACTTTCAAAATCAAGCCAATGTCATCATTAGGTGTGAATTTTTTTAGTAACTTTAATAAAATGGCCACCCTCCAAAAAAAAATAATAATAATAATAAAATGGCCAAACTACAATTTGTTGGTTTTTATAAATTTGTCACAGTTTTAGTTTTAGTTGGGTCTTCTTAACAGATGCCCTTAGATTATTTCTTACCAAATCATTTTTAAGGACAAAAAGTATCTCCCAATTTTTTTATCAGATGCTTTTAAAAATAGTTCCTAAACCTTAATTCTATATAGAGCATCGTTATCTTTTCCCCACATTTAATAGTATCAATTTTGTCCCTCGACTTTCAAATCAATTTCCCCAACTATTAGGTGTATCAATTTTGTTCATACACTTTTAAAACCAATTTCTAAGAATAAAATTAACTTGATTTAAATGTTGAAAGTCGAAATTAGCACATTTATATTAACATTGATGCCATTTTAAAGTTATATATATACACACTATTTGTCAAAGTAATGGGGAAGAATAACGTTTTAGTTAAGGTAAGTAATATTCCTATATGAATGCACTCAATTGTAAATTTGCAGCTGTGCCATAACTATTTATTTTTTTCAAAAGTAATGATATTTTAGCAAGGGAATAGAGTATTACATGCACAAGGAGTGCCGTAGGAGTGCCTTTTTGTTAATAAGAGATGGTTTGATAACAGTTTGAATACATTTTTATCCAAACAATCTCATCTTGTTTCCCAGGTTCATCTTGAACGGAAATATGTTGTTGACATTGATAAAAATATCGATATCACCAAGATAACTCCATCAACAAGAGTTGCTCTCCGTAATGACAGTTATGTGCTTCATTTAATCTTGCAAAGCAAAGTTGATCCATTGGTCAACCTCATGAAAGTTGAAAAGGTTCCAGATTCCACATATGACATGATTGGCGGTCTTGACCAGCAAATTAAAGAGATAAAGGAGGTTTGCCTCGTGTACCCTTTTACTTTCTGCATTTAAACTGGTAGTGGCAATGGTGACAGTGAAGTGCAGCGGACTATGCTGGAGCTTCTCAACCAGCTGGATGGATTTGAAGCATCAAATAAAATAAAGGTATCTGTGTGTTTTCATTATGCAGCTTGGGTTGTTTAGTTTTTGGTACTTTTCTTTATTGTGATCAACTATTTAAACAGATTTTGGAACTTATTGTAAGTATTTGCCAAGCATGTAAAAATAAGCTTCATTCTTGTAAAGATTGCCAGTATTTTATTGAATTTAAACAATGTCAACTCTTTTGGATGGATTTGGATAGAATGATAAGTATAGTCTTGTTAATTCCATAACGAGATGTTGATTTTCTTTTCTTTTCTTTTTTTTTTGGATTTACAGGGTTGGGTTACTTATATGTTGGCAATTGAAAACTAAAAAACCAGATTGTATAATTTTATTTTGTTGATTTCAGTTATATTTTTGGATTTACAAGGTATTTACTCTTCGATGTTGGTGGTTTAGTAAAAAATTACCTGAAAATAGTTCTCAATGGTAATAAAAAAAATTTGAAAAAAAAATCCCAGTAGAACTCTACTTTGATGGGTTACCATAAATGGAAATCGAGTCTTTAAGACTCGATTTCCATTTGTGGAAACCGAGTATAAGATACTCGAGTCTCGAGTTTTACTGGGAATTAAAGGAAAAAAATCCCAGTAGAACTCGAGTATTTTATAGGCGGTTTCCATAAATGGAAATCGAGTCTCTAAGACTCGATTTCCATTTATGGAAACCGAGTATAACATACTCGAGTTCCACTGGGAATTTTTTTTTTCTTTTTTGGCCGCAGGTGACCAGAATTATTTACCACACTTCTTACGTTTTTTAGTTCTCAAATTGGGGTAAAAAAAAAAAAAGGAAAAAAAAATCCCAATACAACTCGAGTATTTTATACGTTTTTTAGTTCACAAATTGGGGTAAAAAAAAAAAGGAAAAAAAAATCCCAATAAAACTCGAGTATTTTATACGTTTTTTAGTTCTCATTGGGGTAAAAAAAAAAAGGAAAAAAAAATCCCAATACAACTCGAGTATTTTATACTCGGTTTCCATAAATAGAAATCGAGTCTTAGATACTTGAGTTCTTTTGGATGGATTTTTTTTTTTTTTTTTGCCGCAAGTGCATGGACCAGAATTAGTTTTCTCCCCTGCAGCAAATTTTCCAGGGTCCAGAACACATCAAACAACTACATACCAGCATATAATAGGCGAAGGGAGCATACATTAAAGTTCTACAACCAAATTAAAACAGTAACTATTCAATAAAATTATTGTTGGACAAAAGTTAGCACACAATGGCAGTTCAATACTAGAAGGGCGTTGTGGTTGAACTTGGCAAAGTAATATCATTGTTCGTATTATAGGAAAAAGCTGCATCACGCAACTAATGTAACGAGTAAAATGGATAGCAAAGAGTTCAATTATTCGTAATTTACAACAATAAACAAAATAACAACTAAGTTAATACAACATAGTCTCCAGATGGACACCTAGCGGATATAACATATTATACATAGTCACCTAACACTTGTCCATACTGATACAACATACTCTACATAATCACCTAGCTTGTCCATACAGAAGATAACGACAAGTCCCACGTACAATGTCACTTACAAAAATCAAGTCTCCGCTTGCCTGACAAACATGAAATACGGTTATTAGTTTCCAAATGCAAAGAACAAAAACCAAATGACATTCTGAGTATATTATATAAAAACAGTGACGGCACTTGCCTAGTTCATAGCACTACCACTTGTCGAAGCCCCATGGGAATTGGGACAGCATCTACGGTTATGCCCCTCTTGATGACACACTCTACATCGTTGCCTCGGTTGAATCTCCCTCAACTCCGGATCTTCCCTCCGGCTTCCCCGTTCTCGCCGTACCCCATCCATTTCATTCCTTATTCTTGACATCGTAGGACGACCTTTGGCCCGCAACAATCGTGGGTCAGGCACCCACCGTGGTCCGCGAACGTCTGTCCATAATGACTCTGACTTTGGCACCACAAAATTATGTGAATATGTGAGAATGGCATTGTTCAGACTGTAACATGGGTCAATATAGCTGGGCGCATCAAGATGCAGACTTTTAAGAACTTTAATTGCATGTGAACAAGGGATCTTCAAGTTTTGCCACTTTCCACAACCACAGGTTCTATCAAATATGCGCACATCATGACTGTGATTTCTCCCTCCAGCTCTATGGTCGTTATACGGGGTAACCACTTGATATATACCCTCTGCATGATTATAATTCCTCAGAGTGTGTCCTGCAATTTTCTGCTCATTTTTGTTATAGATCTCCATTGCATAATCACTCCACACCTTACCTCGAGAGAGATCAGAAGTAATTTGTTTATGTCGATTGTGGAAATATGCAACAAGTTTAAAATAAGTGAACTCAACCATTGCAGCAATGGGCAAACCGCGGGCACCTTTAAGAACCCCATTAAAGCACTCAGAGATATTGGTTGTCATTGCCCCGTAACGTCTTCCACCATCATGTGACTGGGTCCATTTGTCTACATCCTCACTCATTAGATATGTGTATGGCATATAACGTATAATCCGGCGATCAGTAGGGTCTACACCCCTCAGTAAATTAATCTTGGCCTCCTTAATGGTTTGCATTATAGACACAAATTTAGCATCACAAGTCGCATATCCAGCTTTCAAGGCCAATGCCTTTAGAGTCGGGTTATTAAAATGTGTGTTGAAGTTGCTAGCAACATGTCGAAGGCAATATCGATGATATACCCGTTCTCTTCCGCCTTGCCCTCTAGGCCACTCTCGAATGGCACATTTGATACCTTTATGTCGGTCAGAAATAATGCAAATATCCTTGTTTTCAATAACACGCTCTATCGAAGTCCTGAGACACTCTAAAAACCACCCCCAACTAGCCCCTGACTCCTTGTCCACAACAGCAAAGGCGATAGGCAAAACCTTTTGATTAGCATCGGTTGCCATTGCAATCATCAATACCCCTTTGTATTTACCATATAAATGAGTTCCATCAATACTGATCACTGGCCTGCAATACTGGAATGCAGCAATGCATGGAGCGAATGCCCAATATACATAGCGCAGTAACGTAGTACCTTCTAATGGCTTAGGTATGGTGTGATAGCTATACTGGGTACCCGAATCCTGATCCAAGTATGCCAACAACAACTTTCGCAACCTTTGGTAAGACTCCTCCAAATCCCCAAAAATCTTAGCAATTGCCTTTTGTTTTGCGTCCCATACTTTATAGTAAGAAAGCTCATGATCATACTTAGTACGGATGATCTCCCAAAGCTCATCAACAGTAGCAGTGTGCTTTTTTCGCAATCTTCCCACAATTTCTGATGCAACAAAATTAGAATCCATCATTCTACCATCTCTTCGCAGCCCAAAGGGTATACAACTGTGTGGACCCACATAAGACGTGACCATCCACAGACCATTGAATTTAGGCTTCATGTATGCCCCAACGTACCACTTGCAATTGTCGTCAATGCATGCGGCGCACAATTCAGTTGTGCTCGACCTTTAGATGGAGAAATTTCTATTATCCTTTGCTGCGTATATTATCAATGCACGCTTCACCGCAGCTTTATTTGCAAAAGTCAACCCTTTACAAAAATGCATCCCATCTTGCCAAGTACAAAGATATGGTATCTGAAGACGTGAAGGATCAACCATATTTTCCCAAGTATTTGCGTAGAATGAGTCCGCAGGAGGTCTGTAGCCAGTGGTCGTATATGTATCATGCTGGACACCAATATCATCATCATCTGCATCACCTTCATCATGGTACTCCATATTTTCCTCTTCAAAATTAGGAACGACTTCATGCTCATCCACATCGTTCTCAAAGTCACCTCGCTCAATCCTCTCTTCGTACTGATCCATATCATCATTATTTTCACCATCATTCGCAGCATGATCTTCGTCTTCGTCTTCGTCTTCGTCTTCCTCCTCTAAATGTGTCTCTTGAGAGTAGAGGGTTCCACCAGTATTCGCAACATAATCTTGAGATGAGAGCGTATAACCTCCCATTGCATACCCTCCCCTTGTAGTGCATCCATCATCTAGGGTTGTAAATTGTAAAGCCGTAGATGTTTCTTGCACCACCTCAATACTGTTGTCTACACTCGCCTCCAAACTTACATACAACTCAGCAGCATTTACTTGGGGCATTTTCTGGATCCTATTAAACATCATCTTTACATGTTTATCTTCTTTAATCGCCATATACCCATAATTTATCCGTTCATGAAGAACTTCTTGTGGGCAACGATAAATAATCTTGATGTCATACCAAGCAGGGTTCAATTTCAATTCGTCCATTATTTTCCTCTTCAAATCAGTCAACGTCTTCAACTTATGACGTAACATCATGTAGTAGCATTCGATACCCTCCCCTCTAAATGGGAATCCGTCAATCCCTTCAGGATTGTAAAGGGGTCCACCGAAGTATACATTTATGTCAATATTCTTCAAAGATTGTGAACCTATTAGAGAGCCAACTAAATTTATGTTAGTGACATATTTGATCTCTTTCATTTCACATCAATTACAAAACATTTTCTATCTACTCAAAGTACAAGAATCACAACTTCTAAAAGTGTAACAATTGCATATACTCACCCCACATCACATACAAACACACTCAATCATTATAATTTCATACTCAAACAAATAAAAAAACTGAAGACAAAACTCACCCCCATTACAAAATTGAAACTCAGCTATAACAAAAATATAAATAAAAATATCAAACCAAACAACAAAAGTCATGAGGATGTGCAAATGAATGAGTGCAATTATGTAACAACATCATTCAAGTAATTTTAAATTAATGCCATACCCTATTACACTACTATTGATGAAATAACATAGAGCAGGGTTCATCAGACAAAAAAAGAAAAAAAAAACACTAATGTGAATATAATCATGATCAATCAAATTAGACATATCATCTAATTTAATATATAAATATAAATATATTTATATATTTAGCCTATTTATACAACTATATAATTAAATATTTATATAAATATATTTATATTTAGCCTATTTATACAACTATATAATTAAATATTTATATAAATATATTTATATTTAGCCTATTTATACAACTATATAATTAAATATTTATATATTTATATAAATATATTTATATAAGTATTTATATAAATATATTTATATAAGTATTTATATATATAGTTGTATAAATATAAAAATATAATTATATTTATATAAATATTTAATTATTTAATTATATAGTTTTATAAATATATAAATAAAAATATGTATATATAAATATTTAATTATATAGTTGTATAAATAGGCTAAATATAAATATATATACGTATTTTTTATAAGGAAACAAATATACATATTTTAATACAAACAAATATCTTATCAGGAAACAAATATATTTGCCTAATACAAACAAATATTTTATTAGGAAATGGCATATACACTAAAACAATGCAAGCAACACTTTTTAAAGCAGCTATATACACTAAACAACTAATTAGAGAGTGAGGAGACCCTTACTTGACATAATGATGTGCAAATGTACTGCTGAGATTGAGAGTGAGAGGAGCAATGTTTTGCTGCTAAATATGTATGAGAGTTTGAGTCTCTGTGAGAGTTCTTAAGAGAGGTTCTGTGATTGAAGTTGCTGAAGGTGAGAGTTGTTGAGGCAAGTTGTTCTTCATGTGAGAGAGTTGTGTTTAGTCAAAATATTCTCTGCATCTGAGAGTAGTGTGAGAGTTTTTTTAGGTTCAACATAGTCTGAGAGAAGTTTTTGGTGCTTGTGCTAGTTTAACATATTTTTTGAATATGTCTCAAAACAGACAAATTATATTCACATGTCCTTCAGCAACGTACTCATCTTACCTGCTGGAGGAAGCAACAAAGACTGTTGACTAGCAAAAGCACCAAAATAGACTAATAGACTAGCACAAGCAACAGACAAAACATGTCATTCAACACAAGCTTTAATAGTAGCACAGAGCACGTATTCAGCTAATAGACTAGCACAGAGCACGTATTCCTAGCACAGAGGACAGCAAAGACACTTGATAAGACCAGACAGGAGGGGAAATAATGGTTTGAAACTCGAGTCTCTAAGACTTGGTTTCAAAATTAAAACCGAGTCTCAAAGACTCGAGTTCAACACGCGTATCTTTTTGGTTAAAACTCGAGTCTTTGAGACTCGGTTTACCTTTTTACGTAAACCGAGTTTCAAAGACTCAAGTTTAGGTGGCACCTACGTGGAACTCGAGACTTAAAAACTCGAGTTCCACGTACACTCCTGCCACATCAACGCCATGTCAAAGCACATAAACCGAGCCTCAGAGGCTCGATTTAGGGGCCCAAAATCGAGCCTCTAAGGCTCGAGTTGCTAGTTTGCCAATATGTTTCCAAACTGACCCTACTAACTAAATAGTTCGGGTTTTATGGGTAATTACCCATTTTCGCCGTCCAGGGACGAAGCTGTTCATTGACTGGGGGGCAGTGGCCCCACCTAGATTTAAAAAAAGAAAAAAAAAATCATGGTAGTATATATATTCTGAATTTTTTTAACATTTAAGTCCAAGATAATTACTTTTGGCCCCCCTCTCCCCAACAATTTACAAATTGGCCCTTAGAATCCAACCGAAAAAAAAAAAAAAAAAAAAAAAAAAAAAAGTCCATCACTTTAGTTGATGGCCTTTCCACAGACAAACAAGCAAAATCACCAAAAACAAGTAACAAATCCTTAAATTGTGAGATATAAATAAAAAATAAAAAATAAAAAGCATCTTTGGCATCCCACTTTACGTTGTTCTTGAGGAATGAGGAGGCAACTCAAAAAATTTATCAGACACTGTAATATCTAGAAAATCACTCACTCTACTATGTTTAGAATGTTTATTTAAGAGAGACAAAAGATTTGTACTTAGACTGCTCTTGCTCACTCTTAGCTCTTTTTTGTGTGTGGCCATAAGCTATTGAGTGTGTTACTAAAAGAACTACGTGTGTGGCTATTAATTTTTAAGGGAATGCAACTATTTGACTTGCTAAGTTAGTGTGCTACGTGTGTGGCTATTTAATTTTAAGGAAATACTTCTAATATTTAACTGGTTAAATTAGTTTAACTTGAAAGTTGAAATGTTTGAGGTTTTTTTTTCTTTTTTTGAAAACATTTGAGTTATGGGTGTTTTTTATCTTCTCTTTGTTTACATATTTTTTTTAATTCTCAATTGGTAGAGTTATAAGGTTTGAAATTGATAAAATATTAGAAAATTAATTAAATAAATAACGAAATGATCTAATGATAACATTAATTTTTATAAGATAGTCTCATTTAGTTACAATTCAAGAAATTTTTTAATGTATTTCCCCCCCCCCCTCCCTAAGTCTAAAGTCTAGCCCCATCCCTGATTTAGTTATTTACAGCCTCTCTGTGAAATTGGGCCCAAAATTTGAGTTGCTAAATGCTACATTTTTTAGCAATTTTGTTGTGAGTGTTCTAACATAATAAACTGATTATTTGATTAGCAAAATAAAACAAACTGATTATTTAAATAAAAGCAAAAAATGTAAAATGAAAGTGGTTCAGCAAAGTGAGTTGAGTGGAGAGATATGAAATCTTACAGTGAGGCGAGGGGGGACCCTGAAAGTACAGGCCACGAAGCCGGGTTCGACCCGGTCAACCCGGATGCCTCGGGTGGCAAAGTCCTCGTAGAAACTCGATTCCTGGCCGACTCGGTGAGGATGGATGGTGAGTCGCGACACGCTCTCCAATTCTTCCGAACTCAGCTTTAGAAACTCCTTAGCCTTCTCCATCTTAATTTATTTGGTTTTTGTTTTTTTTTTCTGTTTTCTGGGTTTCCAATTCCAAGCTCTTTCATTTCCTAGACTCCTCATTGGAACACCGCAATTATTTATTTTTGACTAGGAGGGTCCCAGCAATGATACACAATTCGACAGTTCTTTGTCCTTGTCTCCATATACTTTAATGATCACGTGGGTCACTAACGTGAAAAAACAATTTTTCTTTTCTTTATGGTCTCAACGGCATTTATTTATTTTTTATTTTTTTTTTCTAATAGTAGTTCTTTATTATCAAACCAAGTCAATAAAATAATTGAGCTAATCGAAACTCATGTCAACATAGCTAATTTTGATTATGGAGGGGTAAGTTTTACGTGAACCTGACATTCAAGAAAAAGTAGAAAATTAATGTAAAAATGACTCTTAGCCAGTCACCATCTATCATGTAAAATAATTAGAATGCGGTGCTAAAGGATCCGTTTAGATTGAACTTTTTTTTATTGAAACTGAAAACTAAAAATATTATAGCAAAATAATTTTTAAATGTGTGAATAATGTTGTGGGATCTATTTTTAATATTTTTTTTAATAAAGTAATTGTGGGTCCCATGTAAACCGTGCTGTTACTATGGGTGAACACTGAACAATGTGCATACTGTTTATGAATAGTAGATTTTGCCTTTAAAAGCGGAAACAAGTGCAGGAAAAAAAAAAAAACATGAAACGCTGGAAACGTGAAACGCGAAACTGAGGTTCTGTGACGGGCACTCAATCCAAACGGGTACAAAATTAGTCAAAAGTTTTAGCAAAACAACAAGAAATTGATATACCATATTATCATTGTTACTTGACAGATAAATAATGAGGTTCTGTGACTCTACCAGTACCGCTAATTACTTAACATGAGTGGACCTCGCTAGAACTCCTAGACTTGAAGTCTAAGAGTGTGTTTGGATTGAACTTATTGTTGCTGAAACTGAAAACACTGTAGCAAAATAATTTTTAAATGTGTAAATAGTACCGTGGGACCCATTTTTAATATTTTTTAATAAATAAAATGGTTGTGGGTCCCATAAACAGTACTGCTACAGTGCTGCTACAGTGCCGTTTGTCTCCTGGTTCTGCAAAACGCATGAAATGTAAAAAAAAAAAAAAAAAAAAAAGGAGTGAAACACAGCAACGAAAACGCAGCAAAGAAAACGCCCTATCCAAACGAGCACTAAGTTGTTTATTAATTCCTCTCGTCATACCTTACATGGCTCAAGCCAACCTGGTTGTTGCTTATTTTGAAACTAAAATTATTAGTATAGAATGCTTCACTACGTATCCAAATTTTCTGTAATACTCTTCTTACTCTATTTTATACTTCACAAATGAAAACATAACACTTGTCCAACTGTTTAATAAATTTATACATATTCTTATTTGCAATAAGACTAAACTCATTCCTCAGCTCTCTTCTCTAGTCAATTCTGTCGTCTCTTGCTATTCCATGTACCATAGGGTTTGGCGATGATGGTTGGCCATGGTTGGAGGTGTTGATGGTGTCAATGAAATTGTGGTGGTGGTGGACCTTGTATATAGATTATAGAATCGTAGATATTGGTGCAACAAAAAGTCTAGATAAAGTATTCCAAGTTTGTCAGTACTCTCTCTCTTTACTTGGTGCCTTTGGTAGTAGTATTTGGTAAGCAAATTTGGTGGTTTCTTAACTTTGAACCAACCCTGTTTACTACTGGGTCTGGGGGTTGATATTGGTTAATATGCATTCAATCTATTGAATGGGCAGACTGACTCAGACCTTTCAATTTGATTGCTGTTATGAGTCTAGTCAAATTTGACCACTTCTAGGTCCATGTTTAAGGACTGGTGGTTAATCGATGGGTTTTCATATTTTTATTTATTTATTTATTTAAGGTTAATGAAATAAAAAAAGAATAGCATAAATTTAACATTTAATTAAATAGGTCAACAAGTGTCATATTTTTATTTGTACCACATAAAGTGGAGCAAGGAAACTTTTAAAAAAGATTTGAACTCACTTCATGACATCCTAATTTATGGGTCCAATTTCTATTTTCTGATAGTCTAAGAAGCTTGAGAGTTTAGATGATAGTTATAGACCAGGCATAGTCCAACTGTTCATACCAATAACCCGTTAAATCAATACCTAAACCAGTTTGGTTGTTTAGTTGGACCATTTATGCAATCGGATTGATAAAACACAGCTAGTCTTTTGCAACCCGTGCAATCCAAATAGGTTGTTCTTGTATCTTTACAAATGTAATCCCTCTATTGCTATATATGGAATTGTATATTCTAACACTAAGCATTTATTATGATTGTGTTTGTATATGGAATTATATATTTTACTACTTGAAGAAAATATAACATACAAAGATTCTAACGGAGAGTTCAAATATAAAATAAAAAAATTTAAATTTAATTTAAAATATATTAAAATAATGATGCGTTTGAAATTGCAGAAAAAAAAAAAAAAAAAAAAAAAAAAAAAAAAAAAAAAAAAAAAACTACTACTACTACTATACATTTTTCATATCTATGAACCAAGAAAGGACTTACAATTAGGACTGTGCAAACCAATACTGGAGCCAATAAGACCGACCGGCACCGACCTTCCCACACCGCCACTACTATCAACCGACAGAGCCGATGTCAGCGAACGGAACGCATAGAGAGTTCCAACTATGATGCGATGCAGTAATCAAAGTAGCAAATCCAGAACCAAAGCCTCACCGAATTGAACCAACCCCTGTTTTAAATGTTTGGAACTTTGGAAACGGTGACGTTTTACCGAGATTTTGTCTTTAAAAAAGCAAAAAAAAAAAAAAAAATTATATATATATATATATATATATATACAAACCCATCAATCGTCTCCACCATGTTGCATGCCATCGTTCTTCTTCTTCTTCTCTTCTTTGTTTTGCACTGGTTCTTCTTCGCTCTGCAGTGCACTAGTCTGGTCTTTTATTACTCTTGTAATTTCTAGTTTCTATTGTCTTCTAGAGAGATTAGTACTCTTTTAAAGTTTTAACGTTTCAACTTTTATGACCCCACACGTGTCTAACTTTGGAAATGACAAAAGAAAAGTTTAAAAGAAAATCCAAGTATCAGACTTAGAGCAACCATATCAGTGGATGCAAAAGATTTCGTCTATTTTACTTAAAAAAATCTATTTTTTTCTATTTTGCACAATCAATTTTATAAAACGCCCATATCAGTCCATTTATTATACACTATATTTGATATAAATAATATTTTTATATATATTTTTTAATATTATTTTATCAATCCATTTCTTTTTCCAATACTTCCTTTTCTTTCTTCTTCTTTCTTTTTCCTTATCTCTGCCGTTTCCTCTTTCTTTTCTTCCTCTTCTTTCTTCTTCTTTCTCTCACGTTCAAAACCCAGAAGCACCAGAGCAAGAACTCCATCAACACCACAGCCATCACAAGCACCACAACGCCTCTCCAATCCACCGATCTCCGTCAACCCACAAAACTGATCTTCATCAACACCGATCTTCGTCAACCCATCATAAGCATTCCATCAACACCGATCTCCATTAAAACCGATCTCCATCAACATCGATCTCCGTCAACCCATCACCGATCTCCATCAACACCGATTTCCATCAAAACCGACCTCCATCAACACTGATCCACATCAACCCATCACCGATCTCCATTAACACCGATCCACATCACCGATCCAAATCGCCTCTCCAATCCACGATCCACAATCACCGATCACCAATCCAATGATTTTGTTCTAGTGGTTGATTTTGTGGTTGATTTTTGATTTTGTGTCTGTGGGAGTGTGTGTATCAGAGGAAGGAAGAACATGATGATGAAGGGTTAGTTTTGCAGATGGAGAAGAGAGAGAAAAAAAAAAGAGCAAATCATAAATTATTAAAATATTATATATACATGCTACAGTAACCGTGCATATATGCACGGTTACTGTAGCTAGTGGATAAATATACAAGATTATACAAAATTTTAGAAGCGCCGATGTGGAGCAATTTTGAGACAAAATGTGTAAAAGTGGTGTCTTTTTCTATTGAAAGATGCTAAGTCTACAATATTTTTACAACAAATCATAGGTAGTTAGTTGTTATTGGTTCAAATTTCAAATTAACGCTAAGATTACTTTTTTGCCCCAACAATAACAACTAGTAACAACTTGCCACTAAGGATTTGTTGTAAAAATGTTGTAGACATATCATTTCTCTTTTCTATTATATAAGATTTTGCATCCACATCAGTGGATGCTCTTAGATATTACTCTATGGATGTGGATGCTCTTAGATATTACTCTATTTTCCCACCACTGTGTAGGTATAATAGTGTGTAATATATATTAATATTTATTTATACTTAAAAAACAGATGAATCATTATTAATGCTACGTTTACAGTATTTTAACAATAGAAACTATAAACTAGTAAAAATAGAAGCTATAAACTATAAACTTAATAATATTTATCATTTTTTTTTTTGAGTAAAATGTTTTTTTTATTATTATCAAATTTTCAGCACTTGTTTGGACTTTGTAGTGTAATATTTTTACTTTAGTCCCATTGAATATTGAATAGGTTGAAAGGATTTTTTTTTTATTTAAAAAAAAAAATTCAATGTTTCAAACTGACCAAACCGATTAAACCGAGCCAACCAAACCACACTACTATAGGTCGGAAAACCGACCCTAATCGGTATGAATTAGTTTTAATTATGAGAAAATCGATCCCTATCGGTTCGATAACAATTTTGAGAAAAAACCAAGCCAACTGAACCGCGCACACCACTACTTACAATGGGCTTCTCCCCTTGAGGAAGAAAGAAGAGAGTGACCATAGAGGTGTTGGCATAGTTTAAATTTAGGATAAATTACAAAGTTGGTCCCTATCCTTTACACTATATTTCAATTTAATTCTTAATTTTTTAATTGTGTCAATTTGGTCCCTAACCCTTTCAATGCCGTGTCAATTTAGTATTTGTCGTTATCTATTGGATGGAAAAAGTTGATATGTCAAATAGAATTTAAAAAAAAAAAAAAAAAATTTCCATACCACATTAGCTGTCAATTGTACCGCCATGTCATATTACATTATAAAAAAACCCCCCAAAATTAACATGTTCACACTATGGCACTCCATTCATATCAAATTCTGAATATCTTCTTACATCTGAAAATTTGATTTATTCCCAGAGAATTCATTCCAAGTTTCAAACAGGATTATTAAAGACAAGATGGTGAAGATGGTGGTCAGGGCCATGGGCTCAGTGCTGACGAGGTTGCCAGCCACCCATGAGTCTAGCATCTCCTCCAGAAATTACCTACCCAATCCTCCACAAAGTTCAAGAGGCAACCAAAACCTCCACCCTGCTTAATAACGATGCAATATGGAAAAATCCATATTCAAGCCGAAAACAAATAAACATCTAGGATTTTTCAAATCAAAAGCCCAGATTTGAATTATAAAATTACAATTAACCGAAACTTACAAATAGGACATCGAGACCTTCTTAGGACTTCATGATGAGTTGATTCTAACAAAACCCAAACTTTGGGTACCAAAGAACTCGAAAATGAAAAAGCAACCAAAGGAAAGAGGCAAGAATTTGGACTTGGCAGTTTATCTATTGAGCAAAAGAATAAGACTAATGGAAAAACCCAAAGGGATCACAAAGAATTAGGCCTTTTAATTTGATAAGGCCATGTTTGTTTTATGGGAAAAATTTTAAGCTTGATTTCTTTTTTTCTTTTTCTTTTTTGTTAATTGGGTAAATTAAAATATTACGAATTGAAACATAATTTGGTTGTTGTGATTTTTTTTTTTTTTTTTTTTTTTTTTTTTTTGAGTTTGATTTTTGTGAACATGTTTTTGGGTTTTTTTTTTTTTTTTTTTTTTTTTTTTTTTTTTTTTTTTTTAATTTAATATGATGTGATGTTACAATTAGCTATTGATGTGGTATAGAAAATAATTTTTCATTATTCCATTTGACACATCAACTTTTTCCATCCTAAGGATAACGGCCAGGACTAAATTGATCCAGTACTAAAAATGTTAGGGACTAAATTGACACGATTAAAAAGTTAAGGACCAAATTGACATATAGTGTGAAGGATAAAGACCAACGTTGTAATTTACCCTTAAATTTACTAAGTTATCAATTTAACCGCATGACAAGTAGCGCCACAGAGGGATTACATTTGTAAAGATACAAGAACAAGTACATAGGGCAAATTTGCAAGTTCTCATGGCAGTCATTGGTGCACAAAAATAAATACAAGTTGCATGGTGGCGATTTTTCCAAAATATGAAATATTACAACGAGTGTCATACAAGTCCAAAGGAAGGGGAAAAGATCATCTCCATTTCAAATCTTGCCCATTTCATCAATTTCTTGGCATGGATTAGTTTATACAAATCTAAAAATGTACAGTTTGCCATATCATTTAAAATTTGAAAAATGTGTCATACATTGTTACTTAGATCTAGAACATAAAATTTGGACCATGAAATGGACAGTTTTTGAAATAGAGAGTATAAGTACAGCCGGTGACAATTGTGAGTCTCAAGTATAAATAGAGGCCTCATTCTCAAGAAAGACACGCACACATCCTAGAGAACTAATCTAAACAGAGATCATTTTAATATTAGTTTCTTAGGAGGTTCTCTTAGTTTCATATAAGGCATTCATGCCCGTAAAAACTTTCATGTAAACTGTGCTATTAAGTTTAATCAGGTTTATCTTAGTTTGATGCAAATTCTTAGTTGTTGTTGTTAGTCTTTTTACAATTCTTTGAGTTTGAACTGTTCGATGCAAATTCTTAGTTGTTGTTGTTGTTGTTAGTATTTAGTGAGTGTTTTAACTGTTCCTAGAAATTGGTAACTTAGAACTTAAGTTATTTGCTTCTATCTTTAGTTGTTATTTACATTTCCTCCATTCGAGCATTGGAAATACTCTTAATTGGGACATTATTGAACCACATTTTCTTAACCACGAAGTCAAATAATTCACCCTAGTCCACAAAAGGTTATTGGCATTCAAACCACTTGTACTTCGAAAGAGTAAAAATTAAAATACTTAGAACCTCAAAGAAGTACAACCCATTGACTCCTTTAAGATAACTGGTTGCAGCACATTGTTGTGGAAGTAGAACTGCATTTCAATGAACATGACAAAGAGGGCAGTAGTTTTTGCATGAACAATAACCCAGCTATGATGTCTTATTTGTCTCACTCACACTTCATTATGAATAACAAATTCCAATATTGGGTATCTCTTTTTCATGTCATAAGGCCAGCCAATTTTTTTATTTATCGTCTATGCAGCTTCCAATATTCAGATCTTGGCTACTATTATAAATTTTTAGTCCAGAGATAATTAAATAATTAACAATCATCTACTAAATATCAACTAAACCAGTCCAATCCCCCCTCCCCCCCCCCAAAAAAAAAAGGTCTAAAATAGATAAAATAAATCCTTCAACTATCAGAATAGTTATTCGTCTTTCAATTGAAAACTGAAGATACATTAGTCAACTACAACAATAAAACAAGTGTCTAATGGAATTTAGAACATGCACATCTATCAACTTTCATAACACTACTGTGAAACAGATCCAGAGGTTAGAGTTTGCTGGCATGTTTACCAAACAATGAATGCCGGCCTTCAGCAATAAGCTCCCCTGTTGCTTTGTTCCTTATAAGCACGACTGTTCCAGAGTAACCACCTTTTCGTCCTAAAACCCTTGAGGTAAGCTCTAACTCATCCTGCAATATGCCATATAGGGAGATCAATTGCAAAAGCAAATCTAAAGCCAGAAGCTGCAAAGATGCACACAATATGAAACTAAAAGCCTGCTTATTTTACTTCTTGAGTTTTTCCTCTTCCAACAGAACATGTAACTAAAACACTACAGAAGCCAATATGATTGCCAAATAATTCAATTTGTACTTCATATTACTTGAGAATTGAACGCCAACACCTAGGGACCATATTCTAGATCAAATTTTAAGAACACTACTAGTCAATTAAAATGCATTGCTAATATGTCAAAAGCCTTGTGACTCAGTGACATTGTCTTGCCATGAAGAATTCAGAAAATAATGTGTAATATAACATTTCCGGGTACGAGTTTAATAATTCATGATATAGGTTATTTTTTTTAACTGATTGTTCACTAAACATAATAAATCAAAAGATTGGTTCAAGAGTCAAGACTACACATGCACAATCTAATTAAAAGACATATAAATCAACCCAAAACCATGTCAAACACTTGAAGATGTTTTGAAATGCCCGGCTAGCTTACATCAAGCTTCGCGGTTGAAAGAAACGAGATTGACATGTCCACCGAAACATTCATGGGGAGCCCCTCAACATGGACAACAGCACCACCAACTTCATCAACAAGGTTTGCAATTGCACCTGAAGCCAACTTCCCAGTCCTATCCTGCAAATACCAATCCCAAATAAATAATTTTTCATTTCTAAAAAAATTTTAGATTTTGATATATGATTAAACTCTGCATTTCCTAATAGTTTAAACTTTTAGGAAAATTCGTAATTTATCATTCTAAATCTTATTTAAAATTTAAAAATCCCACGTGTTAGACCTGCTTAATGGTTAAATAATTAAATTTAACATTTCAATGGCTTAAGCTTTAGGACAGTTGCTAATTAATCAAAATCAGTGAAAATTGAGGCCAAAATTAGTACAGATGATTATTTTCAATAATCTAGTTTCTGATCCACATATAAAAAAAAAAAAGGCATATTCTTATTCTCAGATCATAATTAAGCTCTTGAATAATCCAATATTCCAACAAAATATAAACATATAAATGCATAACATAACACACAGATTTTCAATTATTTACAAACACGTAATATGAGAAAGTGGTTCAGCAAATTAATAAGCGGGTTGAGAGTTGTGATAATCTTACGGTGAGGCGACGAGGGACTTTGAAAGTACAGGACACTAAGCCGGGTTCGACCCGGTCGACTCGGATTCCTCGGAGGGCAAAGTCCTCGTAGAAACTCGGTTCGTGGCCGACTCGGTGAGGGTGGATTGTGAGTCGCGACACGCTCTCCGATTCTTTTTCCGAACTCAGTTCCAGAAACTCTCTAGCCTTCTCCATTTTTTCAGGTTTCCAATTCTAGCTAGCGAGTCTGTCTATTCATTCTCTCTCTCCGACTTTTCGCGAGAAAAAACAGATTACGATGAGAGGAGGACATACACGGTACGGCCATTGACTTCGTGCAACCTATTACTTGAATGAAATCCGGACCGTTAAATGTACATAAAACGTTGGGTCCTCAACAAATCAAATATGTAAGATAGTGATGATAAGATATGCACATTATTTTTATTTTATTATTATATCATCAATAGTTTTGACTTTTGAAGTGTTATTATTATATTTTACTAGTCGCTAACCCGTGCGTGCACGGGATAATTAAATAAAAATAAAAAGTATTTATTTTGCTTAAAGTTCTATAACTTGACTTAAAAAAAAAAAATGTATAACTTAAAAATAAGTAATTTTTTGTTCAATATAATGGTTTAGAAAAATTCTTTTTCTTTCATATCATTGGTTTTACATAATACATCTCGGCGTGGGCTATTCTATGGTGATAACTTCACATAATACTCAACTGCAGTTAAATCTAATATCTATTACCAATCTAATAAAATGTATAACTTAAAAATAAGTAATTTTTTGTTCAATATAATGGTTTAGAAAAATTCTTTTTCTTTCATATCATTGGTTTTACATAATACATCTCGGCGTGGGCTATTCTATGGTGATAACTTCACATAATACTCAACTGCAGTTAAATCTAATATCTATTACCAATCTAATATATGTACTTGATAGTAGATTCTACAAATTGCATTCTCTATATTCTTAAAGCTGCACATCATTATTATATCTATATAAATATAAAAATGAAGTTTTTGACTTTTGGTTGAGACTTACGTTAGAATTAAGATAAAAATAATTATACTTTTTTTAATTAGACTCACGTTAGAATTTAAAAAAGAAAAAAGAAAAAAAAGGACTCACTTAGGTTTCAAAAAAAAAAAAAAGACTCACGTACAAAAAAAAGACTTTAGGATTAAGGAAAAAAGAGAGAGAGACTCCTGTTAGGACTCTCTCTTCCCTCCTCAAATTTTCAGCAATTTGGTACTATAAAATCAAAAGAATTAAATCAAATTAAAAAATATAAATAAAAAATGCTAATGCAGAAAAATTGTGGAGAGGTTAACCAAAAGTCAAAGGCTTTGGTTTTATATATATAATACTAACCCGTGCGATGCACGATATAATTTAATAAAAAATATATATATTTTGCTTGAAGAGATAGTGACTTAAAAATGAATGATAATAAGTAATTCAATTTATATATAAAAGTTCATAAAAATATATATATATACAAACTTCACCTCATAATACCAGTTGAGAATACACTTTGATCATCAAATATAATTATATAAGAATTGCATTTAGAGAGAGATTATGATGACTACACTAAGGACAACATTTTTATAAAGGAATTTATATGCTTGGAAGAGCATAATATTTACTTCAATGATGCAATCATTCTTTTGAAAATATGTAAGAGGCTCACCAAAATAGAAAGTGGCACACAAAAATAAACAACAATTTCATATCAAAAGATGCAATATAAGCACACAACAATAACTGCAAGAAATTGATCATGCAAGAATACATATATTTCACTGGACTTCCACTTAAAGTTGAACTTACCACAAATCCTAGAATCAAGATTTTTAGATTCTTGTAAAGTAAGACCAATATCAATTAACCAAAAAAATATTGTAGGGAATCAAATCATAAATTTAAGAGACATAAGTTATCCTACAATTGTATTATGACTATTTGATAATTTAGTAAGAGCTAAAACAATAATATAGAAAAATTAAATAACCACAATTTTCATCAATCAAATATTGTCAAAAGCATAAATGGATAACAAACCAAATCTAGGTCCACCACTTCATAAAATGGGAACTAATACACACCAGCTTTTCCAACTTCAACACAAAACTATCAAAAGCATAGATTATTTTGTATGAGCAATACACACATAAGTAGTAGTTATTATTCTATAATGTAAATGCTACAAACTAACTAAATAAATTATGAGATATGTAAAAGCAGACCAAAATTTTTTGCTTAGTAGGTTGCTTTATCTCTTGAGATAAAGAATATACTTATATATATATATATAACAATTAGAGTTAACTTGCACAATTGCTGATTTTTTTTTTTTTTGAGGGAGAACAATGGCTAAACTTATGCTTCAGATATTACTCACACTTCATAAATTAAGATTTGAAAAACTTCCAACAATATCCAAAAAATATAATAATAATAGTTCTTCATATATTAATTCTTTCATATAATACCTTTATAACCCCTGTACAATCAGTGTTCTTCATAAGGATGAGCCCTCCAAAAAAATAAAGAGAAAAAGAAAGCTTACCTTGAGGAACACTACCAAAATCATTACATTGGAAAGCAAAGGTTGGCAACGGTGGAGAAAATCACGCATTGAAAACCAAAGATTTATTGAATCAAGACCGTGATATTATTGAATCAAAACTTTTTCACATATTACAAAAAGAGATATGTCCTCAAGATTAATACCATTGCGTCTGACACTGGAAAAAGAGATAAAATTAATATCTTTAATTTACTTCTACCTGAGAGTCTTTAATCACATGAACACAACCCGCCAGGCAGCAACCTTCAGAGTTAAGGAAATTGATAACAACCCCAAAATCTCCTTCAACCTCAGTCACATTGGTGTCAATCTTCAGAGCAAAGACAATGGCTCCCTTCAGGGTTTTGAGTTTAGGGTTATAAAATAGAGTCGGGGGTTTCACCGTTTAAGTATGAATTATTTTTGTTATTTAAATAATAAATATATAAGGTATAAAATCTAAAATAAAAAGAAAAAGAAAATAATGGTGACGTGGAATAATAAATATATAAGATATAAAATCTAAAATAAAAAGAAAAAGAAAATAATGGTGACGTGGAAAATTGTGAGAGCTTTAGAGGCTTCGGTTTTATATATATAGATAATAATTTGTAAAATTATATAAGAGTATCTTGAAAGGCCGAAAAATGGTCCACTAGATTAGTTCGTTAAATCTGGTGATACGTTGGTATTTTCCCGTTACTCGCGTGGAGTTATAAGAATCATATTATTATTATTATTATTATTATCCATCCCACACGATGATTGCGAAATTAGGTCATCCACTCAATTGCCTCTAATTGGTTGGTCGTTGTCTTAGTTAGTAGGTCGTCATCCACTCTCGAAGGCAACTAATCTTAGGATGAGGTTGTTGCAAAGTGGATTTGAAAGTAATAAAAGCATAAGTGATAAGATATTCAACCAAAAAAAGAAAAAGTAAGCTTAAGACAATGTCTAAATTTCGTCATTTGGCATGCATAAAGCTTCCGGTGCATCATGCATAGGATCACAATATGCTAGTAAGTCATAATACTTTATTGCATCCTTAAATACGCATACATAAATAAGAAGTGTCACCATTTATTTACCCTCTTAAATGAGTCCGAAAATAAAAGGCCTTCTATTTTTCTATTATAAAGTCAACTTGTTTCTTATTAGGGGAAAAAAGTCAACTTGTTTCTTTTGTGTACAAAGTGTAACTCACAAATTACTTATAAATATAAAGACAAAATTTAGTTACAAAATTAGTTGTAGTTTAAAATTACAATCTTACTCAATATTATTAACATTACTATATATTTCAAAAAGCTAACCTTGAATTGCATGTTCTATATACTTTAAAAATACATATTAAATTTTGTGCTAATCGGATATTATTTA
>NW_022154875.1:0-41429 GCF_001633185.2 Quercus lobata
GAATTTTCTGTACCTTATTACCCTTCTTCAGTATAGTTATTTTGCCAAGCAGTTCAGAAGAAGAAAGAAAGCTTTGAGGCTGCAGGGTTGACTGCCTGCGCATAATCTGATTACCTGGGCATTATAAGAATTTAGAATGATCAAATGATCTAACAGAAAAGTGTAATTCTGTCTGATATTTTTGAATCGCATTGAAGCATCCAGACATAATTTCTTTACTTCAAATCATTTTCTGCAAAATCTAGTACTAGGCACACACTTTTCTTTAAACTTTATTTTATTATTTATTTTATTTTATGGTTTTCACAACTTTTCAAGAGGTATAGGAGTAACATCACTTTCATGGATGTAGTTGAGAGTGATTAGGTAAAAATAGAAAAAATAGTTTCTTATGCTATAATTTGCCTAAATTCTGTCTAAACGGATGTGGATGCTCTTACTATTCAACTCATTTTTGTTATGCATTTAGGAGTTATGAAAAACTTGTGAAAGTTTTGTATCACTCAACTTGTTGAAGTGACCAGGATAAATTTTTATTATATACCAATTATAACAATGATGTTAGCAATTGTGAAAAAGGTTTTTGTATCACTCAGCTTGTTAAAGTTACCATGATAAATTTTGATTATGCACCTATTACAACTGGTACAGGTCCTGTTAGCAGCCTTGGAAAAAAAGTTTCTGTATCACTCAACTTGTTGAAGTCACTATATAAATTAGATAGGCATTACTCCCATGGAATCCTGTAGCTCATTTGATTATGCACTCGCTTCTGTTTGAGTCATTTCTGATTTTTGACAGCTGATGTGAGTAGCAAGCTAGCTTGTTATGACAGGCAGAAACCACTGAAAACTAGAATAGAAAATGCTTGCCAAATGTTCACACCTGATGTCTTTTTACCAGGGGAAAAAAGTTCTGGAAGGATGCTTTAATTGGTTTTATGTTCTAAATAAACCTTGTGCTGGCTTTTGTTTACTTGCAACTTGAAAACTATAGTGGACATTGAGGTAAATACAGCCAGTTGCAGTGTAGATCAAACCCTGTTTGCTTGAACTGGACCATTAGAATTGGAAATTAAGACTCTTTGTCTCTTTCACTTCAATGGGTTGAAAGACTCGCAAGGGATTCATTAAAATTAGGTACCCGACACTTGTGTTAGTTTTAGTGACAGTGCCTATAGAACTCTATATTTGTAAAAAAGGGATTCAGATTTGAAGATTTAAAATGAAGGGTTATGATCAATAATTATTTATATAAAATAATAAATTAGGACAAATTGTTTTCCTCCTTGAATTGTGTGTGAAGATTCAATTTTGTCCTTAAAATAAATAAAAAAAATGTGTACAGATTCAATTTTGTACTTGAATTTCGGTTGTCACTTTAGTCTTTAAAGTTTTGATAATCGCCAATGTTACATTTGCCTCTACTTGTCATCGAAGTACCTTGTACAAATCACGACTCCAAAGTTCAAATTATAAAATTGAAGCTCAGATAATTTGTAATCTATAAAATGGAATTTTATGTAGAATTAGTTCTTTTGGTTTGTGGATCCTGCTACTTGATGCATCTTCTCTATTCAGGGTTATATCCTAAAGCTATTACCACCATTTGCTCCTTACTTTCCGATGCTAAAGTTTTTGTAGCTAATGCTGCCTATTTGATAACACTGTTTGACTTGGACTATTCCCTCTCTTTCATATGCACAATGTTAATGATGTTTCTTTTTGAACTCTGTTTTAAAAGTTCCTTGGGGATTAAATCTGACTTTGTTCCCAGCTATTAGTTCAATTATTTAAGATTGCAAAAGTTTCCTTTCTATTGCTCTTCCTAATTTTTTTTTTGTTAGTAGGCCAATAAGAGGGTATACGTGTTTGATAGGAGGCTTCTTCCACTGGCCCCATATTTAATCCATTTAATTCCCTTGTGTTTGTGTGTGTTCCTTCTTCCATTTTTTTAGTAGTATTATATGTCCCAGTGAAGACTAGTCTGGAATGGACTCTTCAATCTCATTCTGATGGAATTTTACATACCTTAAGTCACCATTCTTCAACTATAATTATCTTGCCAAGCAGCCTGAAAGGAGGAAAGGGTTGAGGGTGCAGGGTTGACTGCATATGCAAAACATGATTCTTCGGGCACTCTTAAGAATTTCAACACCATTGCTGCCTTGATCAGTCTCTTTCTTCAGATCTTGAACTTGCTAGTTTCATCATGCCATCAAGTTGTGTTCTTTTAGTGTAAAGCTTGCCTGTTGAGCAAGCCCCATTTTATGCCTAGACATGAGGATGAGAGTCATGTTGTAGTTCTTCACCTAGTTCATTCAAACATTTGAGGTACAATAAAAGTCCCCTCATATTTGGCGTTTATGTATTTATAGCATTTTTATTGATGATTTATTATGAGTCACTTACCTTTACCATATGAAGGATCTAGAGTTGTATTCTATTTTAAAATCATTATATATTGAAATAAAAACTAAATTTGATCCTTTAATTTGTGTTATTAAATTTGACAATGGTTATAAGTATTTGCTTTGTTTCAATTCCTTAATGACCATGAGATAGTTCACTAGCTTGTAGTCCTTCTACCCTAGATTGATTGAATCAATTTGCCAACATGATAATCCCATTTAGTCTTGGGGACATTGCCCAACAACATTGGAAATGACAAGAACCTCATGGATATAAGTAGGAGAGATTGTGATACTCCAATGTGATTGGATATTGAATTAAATTAGTTGAGTGTGTGTTATGTGGGTTTGTGGTGAGTTATGTTAGATATATTCTAGGATGATCAAGGCTCATAAACAATTACAAAGAACTTCAATAATGTTGGGCTTTTGCGATCTTAAATTGTGGAAGGATCCTATGCTAGTAACTTTAGTTTGCTTAGATTTGCGTTAATTCAAATCTAAGGCTTCGTTTGGTTGAAGTGATAGAAAAGTGGGAGATAGAAAATGGTGGAGGATAGAAAAGTGGAAGATAGAAGAGATTTTATTATTCCACTATGCGTGTTTGGTTGGAAAGAAGGAAAAATGAAAGAATATAAAACTAATTTGTTTAGTTGAGAAGAAAAACAAGATGATAAAAAAAATTAGTTTGTATGAATTTCTTCTCATATCCCTATTATATATTATTAGATTCTCATTCCCCTATTATATATCATTAGTTTTTTTTTTTCTTGGGATAAATACACAATTATTATGGGCTAATGACATATTTTTATATAAAAAAACAACTTAATTATAGAAATTAGTAATGTTAGATTAATACACTTATATAAAAATAATAATTAAATGATAGTGTATTTATATATAAAAAATTATTACTGTGTACTTCATTTAGCTCGCAACTTAAAAAAAAAAAAAGGGTGGAAACCTTTTTTTTATGAAAGTGGAGTTTATATTCACTACTCACTAGTGTGCAATGTGTAACTTAAGCGATACTTTGTTTAGAGACATTTGAGAGACAAAAGCGAGAGAGTACAAAGAGGATGAGTGGAGAGAAACAGTGCTCTGAAGAAACAAATAGAAAAGAGAAAGTGATGAGAGAGGAGCTTATATTTTGTTGTTTGCTCTCCAAAAATAGGTTTGGAGAGCCTATTAGAGATGCTCTAAGCGGAAACAAAACAAAAACAAATCTTCTTAAAAAAAGAAAAGAAAAAAAGAAACGGTGCACGGTGCATAATGCAACTTCAGCAATACTTCGAGAATAATTTTTTACTTCCATCAAATCCCTTTCCAGCACGTGTTCTCTATTCTTTTTTTCTCTCCAAATTGGAGAGATTGTGTTTTGAGGATTTGGATCCTCTCCATTTCATTAGGAAATGGAGAGTCTCCATTTAAAGGTGAAGATTTAGTCCAAATAGATTGAAGGGTCTAGAAAATATCACCTCATTTAAAAACAAATCACTTAACACAAATTTAACTATAGTTAAGTACTTGATTCTCAAAAAAAAAAAACCTATAATTAAAGACTTAAAGTACAAAAAACGTTAACCTAGTTTAAGTATGAGTTTCAAAACAAAATTTGATGGTTTCATCGCCTAGACCTAGAGTGATGTAGTGGTTGGCGGTGAGGGATTTTGTGTTGGTGGTGGAGATCATATTTGTTTACTTGACTCCTGCTACTATGTTTCTTCTAGTTTGTTTTATGAAATTGAAACCGACAATTTTTTGTTTTGTTTACTTGACTAGGGTGATTTGGGTGAAGGAGGGGAAACTTTCACAACCAAGTGCAAAGAGTTGGATAAAGATATGGAGTCCAAAAATACAGATTCATAAGAAAAATAGCTCACATATGATAGTGTCAGTACCCAAGAAGAACAGAAAAACAAAAATAAAGGTGGGAAAGAAATCTAACCAAGGGTGCATTTGTGTAAGTGCGAAATGACATTTTGGGTTTAAAATTAGTGTGTAAAACCAAAAAAAGAGGAGTTGTTGTTGTATAAAGTCATTTTGGTTTTTAAAAACAAACTTTTAAGGGGGTGTTTGGTACATGTGTTTGAAAACATGTGTTTTGTTGTTTGAAAACATGTGTGGAAATACGTATGGGTAAAGAAGAGTGTGAAAATGCGTGTAATGTTGTTTAAAAATTGAAAGCATGTGTTTAAAGTAACAAGTCTATCAAATAGCCTTTCACATTGCCTAACCAATTAGACTCTGATGATGTCGAAAAATCACCAGTGAGTCACACGGTTCTCGCACGCTCGAAACAATACTTGCACAATAAAAAGAAGAGGCCTAACAGAGAGCACCGGTGTGGTGCCGGCCAAACACCCTCCGAAGGTCAAGTTAGAATTTCTCACAACTCTAGAGTGCTAGAGCTGGGGTGAATTATGCGTACTTGTTTTTTGAGGGTCTTTGGGTTTTTATAGTAGTGTAGAGCCAAAATTCTATGCTTGCCTAATAAGTCTTTTCCTTATAGGGAAGATCTTTATCAATGTGCATATCTTCTAGAATCCTCCTTGTGTTAGAATTCTATTCATATTGGGATTCTATGGACTAGGGTTAATCATGAGGCGCAAGTCGTTTCTGTTTAGGATTTCCTGGAGATCACACAATGAGCTTTTGAGTGGCGCGTGGCCTTTTGATCCATCCACCCTGGGCCCGTTCACATCGGATCCATTCACCATTAGCCCATTTGTCACACAATGTCAAGTCCACCTAAATGGATCCGTCACCACCAATTTTTTCCCTCTTCAATTGCCCCTTCACCCCATGGGTCCGTGACCTCTGAGTGGAAGGACTTGTGGGGTGACGGTTCAATCCATCCTTTTGAGGAATTCCCCCAGGCCTTGAGTCATCAAAGATCATTAATGACGAAGGACATGTGGCACTTATTGAATGGCCGCTCACTTGGATCGAAGTGTCCCTTCGTCTTCCGTGTTGTTCTCCCTATATAAGCCAAGCTTTCTCCCTTTCATTTCTTTACTTTTCTACTGAAATTCATGACGAGAGCGCATCTGTCATCCTCGTCAGAGAAGCACACCATCCATTTGGTGCAACCGTCATTTACATTCTCCTTACAACCTATTTCCAACTGGTAAGTCCCCTTCCTTTACCGTTCAAATTTCTTATCATTTTTTGGACTCTATACTATCGTCGACTACTTTAGTTCCGTTAGTGTCTTAGGGTTTACCGTCATGTGTAGGTGACAAATGTCTAGTGCGTCGAGTAATCAGTCATGTGTCTGCGATGGAGTGGGCTACATTGAAATGTGTCCGCAATGTCATAAAGACCCCGTCGCATCAAGTGAAGAGAGGACTCCATTAGCTTCCTCTTCAAGGGATGAGAATTTGGAGATGGAAAGGTCAGGTGGGGACTCCAGTGATGGCCTAATTGGTGCTGAACCCCTAATCCAATCCGTTGTGGGACCTGATGGGCTTAGGGAGTTCATCCTACTCCCTTTATGGATGGTCAATGATTTGTTTCTAAAATCAAAGAATCACACTTCAAAACACTAAGGGATAAATACTAGATACCCGTCCATATACCCATGCGTCTACCCTACAAGTTAGAAAAGTGTTATTACGAGGGTTTTGAGGACGTAGGAATCTATGAGCAAATGCTGAAGGCTGGGCTCAGGTTTCCCTTAAGCGCCCTCCACCGTTGTCTTCTCCAATACCTTGGTTTGTCTGTTAACTAGATCTCCCCAAATGCCTGGAGGGTCTTCATGAGCGTGGAGGTCCTGTATAGTGCTATGTTAGATGGGGCACGGAGGCTGACGGTGGAAGAGTTCTTTCACTGCTACCGTCCAACTGAGGTCTCCCAATCCCAGGGCATGTACAACTTTACGCCCAGGAGCCCGTTGCTAAGGCTCATTTGTGAGAACCTCGACTCTAATAGGGATTGGAAGAGTCGTTACTTCTTCTTTGAAGGTGATGGGTGGATGTGTCACCCTGGTGACAATGAATTTATGCCCGTTGACAAAACATGGGGCATAATGCCACCGTTGGGTATGCGTCCGTCTATTGTGAGATTCATTTATTTCTAATTGTCCTTTACTATAAACCTAATTGTCCGTCTCCTTTTGCAGCTTGGGATCGTACTGAAGTTTCTCTTGAACAGTTTAGTTTTTTGGAGAAATTTTTTAACAAGACCAAGGTCGAAGAGAGAACGTGGGCTAAATTGGTCAATTTTGATACCCTATACTAGTATTGTAACGGACCAGAGCCGACCATAGCTGCCCGTCGATATGACGCCCAAGTCTGTCACTTTGAGTTTTTATTATGCTTATTTTCGGTTTTTTAAACACCTGTCCACTATTTTGCAGAAATGGATGCTGCCAAGAGAAGGGCTTATATCAAGTAGTAAGCTGCTATGAAAAAACAAGTGGAGGGTACCTCCAAGGGGACGGGTTCATCCAATCCGTCCATTAAGAGGAAACCATAGGACAAAACAGACCGTCCTTTGAAGAAGCCCAAGACTGCCCTTGAGACCGTCATGGGTTTGAAAGCCGAGATTAAGAAGACGGTTACCCTAATCGGAATAGGACGGGGGAAGGGCTTAATGAAGGGCCCGAACATCGTTGCTGAGAAGCCACCCATCCTCCTTCGTGAGGATTCTAAGTACGCGTTGGAGAAGCTCGGGCCCATAATTTCAACTGACGACTATGAGGACCTGAACAACCATGCTATTGAAGCAATAGGAGAGACGGGGCTTTTCTGCATTGCTCAGGTAATCACGTCCGTCCATTTTCTATTTATATATATATATTTTTTATGTTGCCATATTTCTAATTCTTCTTTGCTTTCAAGCAATGTTGATGATGAAGGGGCTAATGAGTCGTTGCCTAAGCCATGAGATGGCCTTGGAGCATGTCAGGGCGAAGGCCAATTCGACGGAGGACAAGCTGAACGAGTTAAAGGCTTGGAGGACGAGTATGGAGAAGAAACTTGCTTGCGTGGAAAAAGAAAGAGTGTAGATGGAGTTATTGAGGAAGGTTCTGGAGGACAAAGAGAAAGAAATTGCTAACACCAAGAACCAACTCCATCAGGCGAAGGAGGAAGCGGTACGCGAGTATCGGGACTCTGACATAAATTTAACGGGAAATTGTGTACATTATATGTACAGATTCCCTAGACTTACAGAAAATCTAAATTCTGCGGATACGTTGAATGTATAGAATTGCGTAAATTCAACAAAAAATTGTGCACATTATATGCACGAATTGTCTGGATTTGTAGAAAATTAGAAGTCTGCAGATACATTGAGTGCACAGAATTGTGTAAATCCAATGGGAAATTGTGTATATTAGATGTACAGATTATATGGATTTACAGGACAACTGAATATCTAGAAATATGAAAATTCAACGTAAAATTGCGTACATTTTATGCATGGATTGTCTAGAATTGTAGAAAAACTGAACTCTTCGAATATGTTGAATGTACAGAATCGCATAAATTCGACGGGTATTTGTGTACTTTAGATGTACGGATTGCTAGGATTTGAAGAAAAATTGAATATCCAAAATTGCGTAAATTGAACGGGAAATTGTGTACAATATATGAATGGATTGCCTAGATTTGCAGAAAAATTGAATATCTTGAATTTCGTAAATTCAATGGTAAATTGTGTAAATTATATGTACGGATTGCTTGGATTTGTAGAAAAATTGAATATCCAGAATTGTGTAAATTCTACGGGAAATTGTGTACAATATATGTACGGATTGCTTGGATTTGCATAAAAATAGAACATATTGAATTGTGTAAATTCTATGGGAAATTGTGTACATTATACATATGGATAGCTTGGATTTACAAAAAACCTAAATATCCAGAATTGCATAAATCCGACGCGTAATTGGGTACATTATATGTAAGGATTGTCAGAATTTGTGGAAATATTGAATATCCAGAATTGCGTAAATTCTATGTGAAACTGTGTGCAGTATATATACGGATTGTCTAGATTTACAAAAAAAATTAAATATCCAGAATTGTGTAAATTCAACGAGAAATTGTGTACATTAGATGTACAGATTTTCTAGATTTGTAGAAAAATTTGACATTGAGACTTGCGTTAATTGAACTGCAAATTGTGTACGTTACATGTACGGATTGTCTGGATTTGCAGAAAAATTGAATATCTAGAAATGCGTAAATTCTACAGGAAATTGTGTACATGATATTTATAGATTTCCAGGATTTGCAGAAATTTTGAATATCTAGAATTGCGTAAATTCAACGGCAAATGGGTACATTAGATGTACAGATTGACTGGACTTGCAGAAAGATTGAATATCCAGAATTACATAAATTCAACATAAAATTCTGTGCGTTATATGTCCAAATTTGCAGAAAAATTCAATATCCAAAATTGCGCAAATTCGAAGGGAAATTGTGTACATTAGATGTATGAATTTTCTGAATTTGCAAAAAAATTGAATATCCAAAATTTCATATATTCAACGGGAAATTGTGAACACTATATGCATGGATTGTCTGGATTTGCAAAAAATTAGAAGTCTTTGGATATGTTGAATGCGCAGAATTGTGTTAATCCAACGGGAAATTGTGTCTATTAGATGTACGAATTGTATGGATTTATAGGAAAATTGAAAATACAGAATTACGAAAATTCAGTGTGAAATTATGTACATTATATGCATGGATTATCTGGATTTGTAGAAAAACTGAACTTTGCGAATACGTTGAATGTACAGAATCGTGAAAATGCAATGGGTATTTGTGTACTTTAGATGTACGGATTGTCAAGATTTGATGAGAAATTGAATACCAAAAATTGCATAAATTTAACGAGAAATTGTGTACATTATATGAACTGATTGCCTAGATTTGTAAAAAAATTGAATATCTAGAATTGTGTAAATTCTACGGGAAACAGTGTACATTATATGTATGGATTGCCTGGATTTGCAGAAAAATTGAATATCTAGAATTGCGTAAATCCGACGGGAAATTGTGCACATTAGATGTATGAATTGTCTGGATTTGCAGAAAGATTGATTATCCAGAATTTCATAATTTCAACATGAAATTATGTGCATTATATGTACGGATTGTCTGGATTTGCAGAAAAATTCAATATCCGAAATTGCATAAATTCTACGAGAAATTGTGTACATTATATGTACGGATTGTCTAGATTTGCAAAAAAATTGAATATCCAGAATTGCGTAAATTCTATGGAAAATTGTGTACATTATATTCATGGATTGTCTGGATTTGCAAAAAAATTAAATATCTAGAACTGCCTAAATCTGATGGGAAATTGTGTACATTAGATGTATGGATTGTTTGCATTTGCAGAAAGATTGAATATCCAGAATTGCGTAAATTCAACGGGAAATTGTGTGCATTATATGTATGGATTTTCTGGATTTACAGAAAAACTGAACTCTGCAGACACATTGAATGCACAGAATTGCGTCAATCCAACAGTAAATTGTGTACATTAGATGTATCGATTGTCTGGATTTGAAGAAAATTTGAATATCCTGAATTGCGAAAATTCAACGAGAAATTTTATAGATTATATGTATGGATTGTTTAGATTTACAGAAAATCTAAACTCTGCAAATACGTTGAATGTACAGAATTGCGTAAATTCAACGTGAAATTGTGTACATTATATGTACGGATTGTCTAGATATGCAGAAAATTTGAATACCCAGAACAACGTACAATCAACGAGAAATTGTGTACATATGATGTATAGATTGTCTGGATTAGAAGAAAATTTGAATATCTAGAATTGCGTAAACTCAATGGGAAATTATGTACATTATATGTACGGATTTTTTGGATTTGCAGAAAAATTAAATATCCAGAATTGCTTAAATTCAACAGGAAATTGTGTACATTAGATGTATGGATTTTATGGATTTGTAGAAAAGTTGAACATCCAAAATTGCGTAAATTGAAGAAGAAATCGTGTGCATTATGTGTATGAATTTCTGGATTTGCAGAAAATTTAAGCATTCAGAATTGCGTAAATTCAATGGAAAATTATGTACATTAGATGTATGAATTTTCTAGATTTGCAGAAAAATTGAACATCTAGAATTGCGTAAATTGAACAAGAAATTGTGTATGTTATATGTAGGGATTGTCTGGATTTGTAGAGAAAAAGAAGACCCAGAATTGCATAAATTCTACAGGAAATTGTATACATTATACCTACGGATTGTCAAGATTTGTAGAAAAATTGAACATCCACAATTGTGTAAATTTAACAGGAAGTTGTGTACATTATATGTACAAACTGTCTAGATTTGCAGAAAAATTGAATATCCAGAATTACGTAAATTCTATGGAAAATTTTGTACACCATATCTTCGGATTGTCAGGATTTGCAGAAAAATTGAACATCCAGAATTGCATAAATTCAAAGGAAATCGTATACATTATATGCACGGATTGTCTAGATTTGTAGAAAAATTTAATATCTAGAATTGCATAAATTCAATAGGAAATTGTGTACATTAGATGTCCGAATTTTTTAGATTTGCAGAAAAATTAAACATCTAGTATTGCGTAAATTGAACTGAAAATTGTGTACAATATATGTACAGATTGTTTGGATTTGCAGAAATAATAAATATCTAGAATTGTGTAAATTCAACGGGAAATTGTGTACATTAGATATACAGATTGCCTGGATTTGCAAAAATTTTGAATATCCAGAATTGCGTAAATTCAACGAAATATTATGTATATTAGATGTATGGATTGTCTGGATTTGCAAAAAAATTGCATATATAGAATTGCGTAAATTCAACGGGAAATTGTGTACATTAGATGTACAGATTGTCTGTATTTGCAAAAAGATTGAATGTCTAGAATTGCGTAAATTCAATGGGAAATTTTGTACATTAGATGTATGCATTGTTTTGATTTACAAAAAAACTGAACTCTGCGAATACGATGAATGTACAGAATTGCGAAAATCCAACAGACAATTGTGTACAGTAGTTATACGGATGCTCTGGATTTGCAAATAATTTGAATATCCAGAATTGTTTAAATTCAACGTGAAGTTGTGTAGATTATATGTACGAATTTTCAGGATCTACAAAAAAATTGTACTCTACAGATATGTTGAATGTACAAGATTGTGTAAATCCAATGGACAATTATGTATATTAGATGTACGGATTGTCTAGATTTGCTGAAAATTTGAATATCCTGAATTGCATAAATTCTAGGGGAAATTTTGTACGTTACATGTACGGATTGTTAGATTTTACAGAAAAATTGAACTTTGCAGATACGTCGAATGTACAGAATTGCATAAATCTAACGGGCAATCATGTACATTTGAATTTCCTGAATTGCGTAAAACCAAGGGGAAATTTTGTACATTATATGTACAAATTGTCTAGATTCACAGAAGGATTGAACTCTACAGGTACGTTGAATGTACAGAATTGTGTAAATCCAACGGGAAATTGTGTAAATTAGATGTACGGATTGTATTGAATTTGCAGAAAAATTGAATATCCTAAATTGCATAAATTCTACGGGAAATTGTGTTCATTATATGTATGGATTGTTTGGTTTTGCAGAAAATCTGAATTCCGTGGATACGTTGAATGTACAGAATTGCGTAAATCCAATGAGAAATTGAGTACATTAGATGTACGAATTGTCTGGATTTCCAAAAAAGTTGAATATCAAGAATTACGTAACTTCAACAAGAAATTTTGTATAGTATATTTGCAAATTGTTTGAATTTACGGAATACCTGAATTCTATGGATAGGTTGAATGCAAAGAATTGCGTAAATCCAACAACAAATTATGTACATTAGATGTAAGGATTGTCTGGATATGCAGGTAATTTATATATCCAAAATTATGTAAATTCAACAAGAAATTGTGTACATTATATGTACGGATTGTTTGAATTTACAGAAAATCTAAATTCTACAGATACATTAAATGTACAGAATTGTGTAAATTCAATGGGAAATTGTGTACGTTAGATGTACAGATTGTTTGAATTTGCAGAAAAATTGAATATCAAGAATTGCGTAAAGTCAACGGTAAATTGTGTACATTATATGAACGGATTGTCTGGATTTGTAGAAAATGAATTTTTAGAATTGCGTTAATCTGACGGGAAATTGTGTACATTAGATGTACGAATTGTTTGCATTTGTAAAAAGATTGAATATCCAGAATTACGCAAATTCAACGGGAAATTTTATGCATTATATGTGCGGATTTTCTAGATTTACAAAAAAATTGAACTTTGCAACAAGTTGAATGCACAGAATTGTGTAAATCCAATTGGAAATTGTGTACAATAGATGTACAGGTTATTTGGATTTAAAGAAAATTTTAATATCCTGAATTGCGTAAATTCAACAGGAAATTGTATACATGATATGTACGTATTGTTTAGATTTACAGAAAATATGAACTCTGTAGATACGTTGAATGTATGGATTTGTGTAAATTCAACGTAAAATTGTGTACATTATAGGTATGGATTGTCTGGATATGTAGAAAATTTGAATACCCAGAACTACGTAAATTCAACGAGAAATTGAGCACATTAGATGTACGGATTGTCCCCTCACAAGAATTGCTATTGAGTTACTAAATTTTTTTTCTTCTTGCTACAATCAAGCTTATTTAGTTCTACAACAACAATTTTAGAGATACTCACATGATTTTTAGTGTTTCTGAAATTTTTGAATTTAATAAGAGAAATCAATCTACCATCTAATATTCATAATAAGATTTTTTTTAATGATTAAAGCACTACAAGAAATTTGGATTTAGGCGACGTTTTTTTTTAGCGACGTTTTTAAATTCGCCACTATAAATAGTATATTGTGACGTTTTTGAAAAACGCCGCTAAAGAGTGATCCTTTCGCGACGTTTTTCCAAAAACGTCGTTGTAACCCAAAACAATAGCAGCGTTTCTTAAAACGCCGCAAAAAGTACAGTTTTAGTGATGTATTTTTGTTTATAGCGACGGTTTTAGAAAAACGTCACTATAGTTTTTAAAGAACTCAGACCATATTTTCCAAAAAATTTTGGGGAAACAAATAGCGACGTTTTGGATAAACATATAGCGACGCTTTCAAAAATGTCGCTATGTGTTTTCCCAAAATTTTTGTCCTTTTCCCGTTCAAAATTTCACTGAGTGGGAAAGTTCCCACCGTTTCTTCTTTTTGTTTTGGATAAACATATAGCAACGTTTTGGATAAAGAGATAGTGACGTTGTCAAAACGTCGCTATATGTTCCCCATTCAAAATTTCACTAAGTGGGAAAGTTCCCACCATTTTGTTCTTTTTTTTTTTTTTTGGTCTCCTTTCCTTACACGTTTTTTCAATCCTTTTTCTTTCTTATCATTCTTTTTCTTTCTCAAACAAACTTCCCTTCCTACTTCCATATTCTCCCCCTCCCCCCCCCCCCTTTATCACTTCTTCACACTTAGCCATTGCCGCCACCGCCAACCCAATGATGTACGAGTTCTTCCCTCTCTAGCCACCACCCACTGCCACTACCATTCTTTTTTTCCCTCTTTTTTGGTGTTCAAGTTTCTTTAAAGTGTAAATCTTTGTGTTTTGGCTTATGGGTTTGCTTTGATTTGGTTTTTCTTTAATGGGTCATGGAGTCTTTGTATTTTGGCTTATGAATTTGCTTTGATTTAGTTTTTCTTTAATAGGTCATGAAACTTTTGTGCTAATTTTTTTTGTTTGCTTGTTTTGGTTGGAGTTTGGTACAGAAAACTTTTATTCAAATTTGGATTTTTGAGCAAAAAGACTTGAGTATCAAAGGCTAAATCATTGTAAGTTTATGTACAAGTTTGCAAATCTTGGTTTTTTTTTTTTTTTTTCCTACAATTTTTCTGTAGTATGTAGATTTTGAATTTTTTTTGTTATTAGTTTTGTGGTTTAGCTAGCTTGAAATTAATTTTTTTTAAAAGCTCACTACCCACTAATGTGTAAATAATCTCAACTAAATGCTCTTTATATGTGTGTGTGTATATATATATATATATATATATTTTTTTTTTTTATTGTTACTAAATTCTCAACCACCATGACTCATTAACATTGGACATTTGATATTGTGGAATAATGATGATAGGTCTATTTGATCTATTACAAGCTTATTGCAAGCATATGTTAGTTATTATTGAATTTTCAATAGTTTTATATAGCATTTTTAATATTTTTTTTTTTAAAAAAAAATGAGTAGGTTTTGCGACGTTTTAAAAACGTCACTAAAAAGCAAAAGGACAAATGCTTTTGTGACGTTTTCGAAATGTCGCTATTGGTGTGATTATTTGCGGCGTTTTATAAACGTCGCTAAATGTATTTTCTTACATCATGAACGAAAATGTTATATTATTTAGTGACGTTTTAGAAAACGTCACTAAAAGTTCCTGAACGCCACTAAAGAGTACCGTATAGTGACGTTTTTCGAAATGTCGCAAAAAAAAAAGTCGCTGTAGGCCATTTGTGGCTATAGTGACGTTTTTTGGGTTTTTAGTGACGTTTTACAAACGTCACCTAAACCCAGATTTCTTGTAGTGAAGGCAAATGAAATTGTTGGATTGCTAACAAGATATTGAAAATTTGTCCTTATGATACAACCAATTATATTACATTCCACAAATAGTAATTATGGAGATACCCACATGGTTTTTAGTGTTTATGAAAATAAATCTTCCATCTAATATTTACAATGAGAGTGTTTTTTTCTTTAATTTTAATTTTTTTAATACGATACAATTTCAACCTATGACATAAAATATTTACAATGAGATTTTTTTAAACGGACTTTACTAGTTTTTTTTTTAGAGAGTTTTTTTTTTTTTTGAGCTAACTGAAACCTGAGAGTTTAAACAATATATATATATAGACCACAAAAGGTCACAAATAAAGTATTATAATTGTTAGAAAACAATTAGAAACAATCTCTTAACATTCACAAATGTCTTAAATATCAGGTGGTGCAACTCTTAACAATATATTAAAAAATGTACTTTTGCTTAATCTCATCCAAAATTCGATTAATTGAATTTCTCCACACTCAAAAAAGTCAAATTTCTACCGTAAATTTGACAAGGTCACAACAAATGCATTTTTAACTTCTTTATATATATATATATGTATGTATGTATATTCATCTCTTTAAAAGAGATAATAATACTCTTCCACTTCCAAAAGTACATAGGATTAAATAATATCTTTTCACGGCTAAAGTGGGATCAAACTTGTATTATAATTTATTTGTTAATTAATTATTTAAATAGAAAAAATATTAGAGCACTCATATAATTGAATGCAAAATAACATAAGATATCATTTTTGCACATTTATCTCCAAAATCACCCAAATTAATTTAGTCAAACTTGTGTAAAATAGCATCAAAGTAGAGTATTTTGAAAAATAATTGTGTAAAATATAAAAAATAGATTCTTATACTAAAATAGTCCAAAAAAAAAAAAAAAATCTACCAATTGATGTGAGCTCTTTAGGAATTTTAATATTTTAGATATAAAATATATATTTTTTGAAATAAAATCTTCTTGAAAATTTTTAGCTAGTAAGTCAATGACGACTGATATCTAGCTAGCAGCCATTGGTTCACGACGTCCTCATATTTTTAGAAACAATTGTAACCATTGTAACAGTGCGCAATGACCTCTCATCAGTCATCATTTTCAGTATTCCACAAACAAATCCATCTAGTATTCCGGAAAAAAGAAAAAAAGAAATGGCTGAAGGAGTTTTATTCGAACATGCAGGCAGAGTCCTTGGAGTGCTGACTTCTTTAACTCTCCAAGAGATTCAGTTGTCCTTGGGTGCCAAAGCTGAGCTTGAAAATCTAACGAATACGGTTTCCACCATCCAAGCTGTGATTCTAGATGCAGAAAAGCGGAGTTCTCATAACCATGAGATCAAAGACTGGCTTAGAAAGCTCAAAGATGTCATTCATGATGCAGATGACTTGTTAGATGACTTCTCCACTGAAGTTTTGCGGCACAAAGTGATGGTTGGAGATGTGATGACAAAGGAGATATGTATTTTCTACTCAAATTCAAACCAGCTTGTTTTTAGTCCTAAGATGGGTCATAAAATCAAGGCCATTAGGGAGAAATTAAATGGCATTGCAGATGAGAGGACCAAGTTCCACTTTATGGAAAGCCCCATTGAGCCTCAAATGATTAATAGGGAAAGAGAAACTTATTCTTTTGTGCCAGAAGAAGAAGTTGTTGGGAGAGAAGATGACAAAAATGCAATTGTAGAATGTCTTTTGGATAATAATGTTGTAGAAAATGTTTCAATTATTTCGATAGTTGGAATGGTTGGGTTAGGTAAGACCACACTAGCTCAACTCATATACAATGATAAGATTGTTAATAAAACTTATGAGTTGAAACTTTGGATTTGTGTCTCTAGTAACTTTGATGTAAAACAAATTGTTAAAGCAATTTTAGAACATTTGATTGATGAGAAGCTTAAAGAAAGCCTTGAAATCTTGCAAACACAACTTCGAGAAAAACTTAATGGAAAAAAATATTTGCTTGTCTTGGATGATGTGTGGAACGAGGATAATAATAAATGGTTTCTCTTGAAAAATTTGTTAATGGTTGGTGCAAGGGGAAGTAAGATAATAGTAACTACACGCTCTGAAAAGGTAGCAATGATAATAGGCACAACTTCATGTTATCCTCTAAAAGGCCAAATTAAAAAAAAGGCTTGGAGTTTTTTTGTAAAAATAGCATTTGAACAAGGCCAAGAACCAGAGAACCAAGCCCTTGTAAGCCTAGGAGAGGAGATTATGAATAATTGTGCTGGGGTACCTCTTGTTATAAGAACAATAGCAAGCTTACTACGCTCAAAGACTTCAGAAAATGAGTGGCGATCTTTTAAAAATTATGAACTCTCAAAAATCGCTCAAGAAGAAAATGATATCTCATCAACACTTAAGTTGAGTTATGACATCTACCCCCATACTTAAAGCAATGCTTTGCTTATTGTAGTTTATTTCCCAAAGATTACAAGATTCAAGTAAAGACACTAATTGATCTTTGGGCAGCACAAGGTTTTATTAAATTATCAAATCCAAAGCAACGTGTGGAGGATGTTAGTAGAGAGTACTTTATGGTGTTACTTTGGAGGTCATTTTTCCAAAATATAGGAAAAGATGAACATGGAAATGTTATATGGTGCAAAATGCATAATCTCATGCATGATCTTGCAACTTTGGTGTCTGGGATGGAAAGTGTTGCATTAAATTCAAATGGGGAAAACATTGGTGAAAAAGTTCCTCATCTATCATTTAATCTTATGGATCCAATCACCATGCTTAATGGAAGGAAGATGCAAACAGTTCTTGCATCTAGTGTAGGGGGAAATTTGGGTAATTTAACTTGTGATGCACTTGTTTCAAATCTTAAGTATTTGCGCACATTGGATTTAAGCAATTTATGACTACATGCATTGCCAAGTTCAATCGGAGAGTTGAAACATTTAAGATATCTTGATGTATCTGAAAATCATGATATTAAAATTCTCCCTAATTCCATTACTAGGCTACAGAATTTGCAGACCTTAAAACTCAATAACTGTGGATCTCTTAGGGAATTACCAATGGACACTAAAAAATTGGTCAATCTTAGGCATCTAGATGTTACTAATTGTTTAAAATTGACTCATATGCCCCATGGACTAGGACAATTAACTTCTCTTGAGATACTACCACAGTTTGTTGTGAGTAAGGTAGGTTCTAGAGCTAGGTCTAGTTGTGGGCTAAGTGAATTGAAAGAGTTGAGCAATTTGGGAGGACGCTTATGGATTGGATATCTAGGACATGAAAAAGAGGACATGCTGAAATGTCAAGCTGCAAATATGAAGGAGAAACATCTTCAACAATTGATTTTACGGTGGGATCGATTACGGAATGGAGAAACCACATGTTGTGATGAAATAGCATTGAAATGGCTCCAACCACATCCAAATCTTAAAGCATTGGAGTTATGGTCTTATATGGGTGTGACAATTCCAAGTTGGATCTCTTTGCTCACTAATCTTGTCAATTTGGAATTTTGGCATACTCATAAATGCCATCACCTCCCACTGTTATATCAACTCCCTTTTCTTAAGTCTCTCAGTCTTGTAGATATGGGAGAGCTTGAATACATATCAGAAGACACTACTAGTCTATCCTTTACTTCATCGTTGTCTTCCTCGAAAACATTATTTTTCACATCCTTAATTACTCTCACATTATGGGATTGCCCCAATGTGAAGGGATGGTGGAGGATAGATGATAAAGCTCAACCAGAGCATTTGTTAATACCATCATTTACTCATCCTTCGGAATTAGAAATTAGTTTTTGCCCGAACCTGATTTGCATGCCACTATTTCCGTATCTCAAAGAAGGGTTGACATTGACTGAAGTTAGCTCCAAAGTATTGCAACAAACAATGGATATGGTAGTAACGCAAAACCCATCAACGACATTCTCAACCTCCTCAGGTTGCTTTCCTCTTTCTGAATTAGAGACTTTGCAGTTAGAATGGGTTAATGATTTAGAATCACTTCCAGATGCATGGCTACGAAATCTTGTTTCACTTCGAAGACTTTCCATTTTCAACTGTAATGGACTAAGGTCTTTCCCTGGTGGAGGCATTCAACATCTCACCTCACTTCAAGATATGAAAATTTGGGATTGTAACGAGCTTGTTTTGCTAAATGATGAAGATGATGGTATGCAATGGCAAGGCCTTAGGAGCCTTAGTTCACTCTATTTTACTGGACTTCCAAAACTGCTGTCTCTACCAAATGGACTTCAACATATTACCACTCTTCAAAAACTCCAAATTCGTGATTGTCCTAATTTGACAGCTTTACCAGAGTGGATAGGTAACCTCAAATCACTTCAAGAGCTTAACATTAGCAAATGGCCCAATTTGACATCATTGCCTCAAGAGATTTGTTATCTCACCTCTTTACAAGATTTGGAGATTGAAAATTGTCCTAATTTGATTGCTTTACCAGAGTGGATAGGTAATCTCACATTACTACAAAGGTTTAAAATTGACGAATACCCCAATTTGACATCATTGCCTGATGGAATGCGTCATCTCACCTCTTTACAATATCTTGACATTGAAAATTGTCCTAATTTGGTGGCTTTACCCGAGTGGATAGGCAACCTCACATCACTACAAAAGCTTGAAATTAGCCGTTGCCCCAATTTGAGATCAATCCCTCAAGGGATTCGCCATCTCTCCACTTTACAATGCCTTACAATTGCTAATTGTCCTCTTTTACGACAAAGATGTCAGAGACAGACAGGTGAAGATTGGCCTAAGATTGCTCATATTCCATACTTAGATGTGGATTGGTACTTGGAGTATGCAAGAGGTAAAATATATGTATATTTTAATTCTAATTTTTTATACAATCAATCCTCTTCCTCTTCTTTGTGCTTTTGAGGGTTATAATATTTTGGAGAAATTCATTGATATTTGACTTCTTGTACAGAACCAATTGAGGCAAAGAATAAAGTTTGGCTCAAAATTCGGACCTTATTTGAAAACAGAAATTGTGCAACATGTCACAAAACTCAGTGGTAGTCATCTCTTCTCTCATCTTTTTTCTTCTACTCAGTTCTATTTTTTTTCCTATCCAAAATATTTTAATTAGGCACGTGATTTCTTCACATTATTAGAAGAAAGAAAAACAGTGACTTAAATTCTTTCAATTGTTTTAATTTGTTCTGCTGATTTATATCTTTGTATCTTTCACTCTGTTGATGGAATGATATTGATATATATGTAGAATCATAGCGAATTTCTTGGCACTTTGAGGGGAGGACTTTGTTGAGCTTTGTGGAGCCTAGTTGTGTTTGATCTGGATGATGACCCGACCCAAAATAATGTTGCGTGGTTTTTAATGAGAGATTTTCTGATGTTTCCCTGATAATAGTGAAATTCCTGCAACTTTGTGAAGGTAGGCAAATTGCCGAATCAGGTAAATACTGTCTTGTGCGTGTGATTATTTTTCTTTAGCGTGTGTTTTCTCTATTTTGTTTCTTATGGGTTTGGGAATTTCGAATTAATTCCCTACAACTGGTATCAAAGCCTAGGCTTTAGGTTTGAGTGGGAGCAATGGCAAAGGAAGCAAGGAAGGTGTCTGGAATAGAAAAGTTGATGGTACAGACTTTGGATTCCGGAGGATGCAAATCGAAGATTATCTTTATGGGAAGAATTTGGATCTGCCGCTTCTAGGGGAAAAACTTGAGACTATGAAGGCTGAGAAATGGGCTCTTCTTGACAGACAGGTACTGGGAGTTTTTAGGTTAACTCTATCTAGGTCTGTTGCACACAATGTTGTAAAGGATAAGACCACAACAGATTTGATGAAGGTTTTGTTTGGTATGTATGAAAAACTGTCAACAAACAACAAGATGTATTTGATGAAGGTTTTGTCTGGTATGTATCAAAAACTGTCAACAAACAATAAGGTGTATTTGATGAAGGTTTTTTCTGGTATGTATCAAAAACTGTCAACAAACAACAAGGTACATTTGATGAAGAAACTGTTCAATCTGAAGATGGCAGAGAACGCATCAGTAGCACAACATCTGAATAAATTTAACACTATCACAAATCAATTGTTGTTTGTAGAAATTAATTTTGATGATGAGATCCGTGCACTGATCGTTTTGGCTTCTTTGCCAAACAGTTGAGAGGTAATGAGGATGGCAGTAAGCAATTCTATAGGAGAATAAAAGCTGAAGTACAATGACATACAAGATTTAATTCTGGCTGAGAAGATTCGCAGAAAAGATGCATATGAAATCTCAAGATCTGGTTCTGCCCTAAACCTTGAGACAAAAGGCAGAGTTAATGATAGAAATTCTAATCGGGGCAGATCAAAATCTAGAAATTCTAATCGAAACAAAAGTAAATCTAGATCAGGCCAACAAGTACAATGTTGGAACTGTGGGAAAACAGGTCAATCTAGGAGGCAATGCAAAAGTCCTAAGAAGAAGAATGAAAATGATTCTACTAATGCTGTAACAGAAGAGGTATAGGATGCATTACTTCTTGCAGTAGACAGTCCACTTGATGATTGGGTTTTGGACTTAAAAGTTTCGTTTCATACCACTCCACATCAAGAAATCATACAGAACTATGCTGTAGGTGATTTTGGTAAGGTGTATTTGGTTGATGGTACAACCTTGGATGTTGTGGGTATGTGAGACATTTGTATATTGTTGCCCAATGGGTCTATTTGGTTACTGGAGAAGGTTCGACATATTCTTGACCTGAGGAGGAATCTGATTTCTGTTGGACAACTTGACGATGAAGGGCATGCAATACTATTTATTGATGGTACTTGGAAGGTTATAAAGGGAGCCAGAGCATTGGTTCGTAGAAAGAAGACTGGTACTCTATATATGACCTCAAGTCCAAGAGATACAATTGCAGTTGCTGAAGTAAGTACTGATACAAGCCTATGACACCGTAGACTTGGTCAAATGAGTGAGAAATGGATGAAGATGCTGCTGTCAAGAGGAAAACTACCAGAATTGAAGTCCATTGATTTTGAAATGTGTGAAAGCTGCATCTTAGGAAAGCAGAAAAATGAGAGCTTTTTGAAAACTGGCAGGACACTGAAGGTTGAAAAATTGGAGTTAGTACACATTGATTTGTGGGGGCCTTCTCTGGTTGCATCCCTTGGAGGTTCAAGGTACTACATCACTTTCATTGATGACTTAAGCAGAAAAGTATGAGTTTATTTTTTGAAAAATAAGTCTGATGTATTTGAAACTTTTAAGAAGTGGAAGGCCGTGGTTGAGACAGAAACAGGTTTAAAAGTAAAATGTTTGAGGTCAGATAATGGAGGAGAGTACATAGATGGAGGGTTCAGTGAGTATTGTGCTGCACAAGGAATTAGGATGGAAAAGACTATTCCTGGGACACTACAGCAGAATGGTGTGGCTGAGCGCATGAACAGATTTCTCAATGAGCATGCTAGGAGTATAAGGTTACATGCTGGACTACCAAAAACTTTTTAGGCTGATGCTGTTACGGGCATCAGTTTAAAATATGTTTTTTCATTGGCTATGGTGATGAGAAATTTGGCTATAGATTTTGGGATGAACAAAACAGGAAAATCATCAGAAGTAGAAATGTGATATTTAATGAACAGGCTATGTACAAGAACAGGTCAACTGTAGTGTTAGATGTTACAAAGATAGATTAAAAGAAATCTGAGTATATCAACTTAGATGAATTGACTGAAAGTACTGTCCAGAAAAGGGGGTGAGGAAGATAAAGAGAATGTAGACTTACAGGTAGATCAGAGTACACCTGTAACTGAAGTTCGTAGATCTTTCAGGACCATTAGACCTCCACAGCGTTATTCACCCACTCTAAAATATCTCATGTTGACTAATGGTGGTGAGTCAAAGTGTTATGAAGAAACCTTGCAGGATGAAAATTCAAGCAAGTGGAAGTTAGCCATGAAGGATGAGATGGATTCCTTGTTAGGGAATTAGACATAGGAATTGACTAAATTGCTAGTAGGAAAGAAGGCTTTGCACAACAAGTGGGTATACAGAATAAAGAATAAGCATGATGGCAGAAAGCATTACAAGACCAGATTAGTTGTCAAAGGGTTCCAGCAGAAGAAGGGCATTAACTACTCAGAAATATTTTCTCCAGTTGTGAAGATGTCAACAATCAGGCTGGTACTGAGAATGGTGGCTACAGAAAATTTACATCTTGTGCAATTAGATGTGAAGACGGCATTCCTTCATGGTGACTTGGAGGAAGACATTTACATGATTCAACCAGAAGGGTTCATTGTTCAGGGACAAGAGAATCTAGTCTGCAAACTGAAAAAGAGCTTGTATGGCCTAAAACAAGTTCCAAGACAATGGTACAAAAAATTTGACAGTTTTATGCATAGAATTTGGTTCAAGAGATATGAAGCTGATCACTGTTGCCATGTTAAGTTCTTTGACAATTCTTATATCATTTTACTGTTGTATGTGGATGATATGCTTATTGCAGGGTCTAGCATTAAGGAGATTAATGATCTAAAGAAGTAATTGTCAAAATTGTTTGTAATGAAGGATTTGGAAGCTGCAAAGCAAATCCTTGGTATGAGAATCATTAAAGACAAGGCTAATGGTACATTGAAGCTTTCACAGTTAGAGTATGTGAAGAACGTTCTCAGCAGGTTCAACATGAATGAAGCTAAACTAGTGAGCACACCTTTGGGTAGTCATTTTAAACTAAGCAGAGAACAGCCCCCGAAGACAGAAGAAGAAAAGGACCATATGAGTAAGGTGCCCTATGCCCAGCTATTGGTAGCTTGATGTATGCTATGATGTGTACAAGGCCAGACATTGCACATGTAGTGGGAGTTGTGAGCAGATTCATGAGTAGGCCTGGAAAGCAGTATTGGAAGGCAGTCAAGTGGATTTTGAGATATTTGAGGGGTTCATTTGATACATGTCTTTTCTTCATAGGTGCAAGTTTAAAACTACAGGGTTATGTAGATGTTGATTTTGCTAGTGATATTGATAGTAGAAAGAGTACTACTGGGTTTGTTTTTACTCTGGGGGGGTACAACTATATCATGGGCTTCAAATCTACAAAAGATTGTTACTTTGTCTACTATAGAAGCTGAGTATGTTGCAGCAATTAAAGTTGGAAAGGAGAATATTTGGCTACATGGCTTCTTAGATGAATTGGGTAAAAAGCAGGAGATGGGCATTCTATATAGTAACAGTCAGAGTGCAATTTTTCTTGCCAAAAATTCAGCCTTTCATTCAAAGTCGAAGCATATACAAACAAAATACTACTTTATCCGTTATCTTGTTGAAGATAAGTTGGTAATACTTGAGAAGATTTATGGATCTAAGAACCCGTCACTATTGAGAAGTTGAAGCTATGTGCAGCTTTAGTTGGTCTTCTAGCTTGAGGACAGGAGGATGAGTTGCAAGGATGAGAGATTGTTTTTGGAGGATTGCGGTTGATGTTAGTGATTGAATTAGTCTCTAAGTGGGAGATTTGTTAAGTTTTGTGGAGCCTAGTTGTATTTGATCCGGATGATGACCCGATCCGAAATAATGTTGTGTGGTTTTTAATAGAGATTTTATGAGGTTTAGTCCATGGAGCGGAGGCTTGGGTCGATAGGCTCAAGCTGTAGCGCTTATGGACAAGCCTCCTAGGGGTTCGGAGGCAACGCCCCTGAGAAAAAATTTTGGCCCGTTTTGTAGCTTATTGTGAATTCTGTGCGCAGGATGTAGAAAAATGTTGTTTTGGTGATTAGGGTTTGGTGTTGTCGTTTTTGAGAGTGAGAAAAACTGTACTACCGCAATTTGTATTTTTTGCCTGATAATAGTAAAATCTTTGCAACTCTGTGGACGTAGACAAATTGTTGAACCACGTAAATACTGTCTTGTGCGTGTGATTATTTTTTTTTGGCATGTGTTTTCTCTATTTTGTTTCTCACAGGTTTGGGAATTTCGGATTAATTCCCTACAAACTTAACCTACAGGCAACTAATAGCAACAGTAACACTGAGGAATTAGTTTATCATGAAGGTAGTAGTTATTGTTGTTTGTTTGTTTTTTTGGGGAAAGGGGGGGGGGGGGTGGGTATAGAGGTTTCCGACATACACGAGTGTAATACCCCAAATTTTGATTTTATGATTATCACTGTACCTTGTCAATTTTAATATAGAGTTGAGATACTATATGTGTGTGCACAATAAGATGGGAGTAGACAATTTTGTGGTGCTTCAAATAAGTGAGAAAATTAAAGTTTTAGCACATACGATTTGGTGCGGCAATTAAAATAATAAATAAAAGAGAAAGATGTCTTATGGGCCTCTTGGAGACTAAAGAGATAAGTTTAAGTGGGTTTTATTCTACAGCCCACTACCCCACTAAGCCCACATCTCTAATGCGTCAAATATAAGGTAGATGAAGAGATATTAGGGTTTTTGATAGAAAAGGGTTTCATCACTAAGGAGGCTAGGGTTTCATCACTAAAGAGGCTAAGAAGTATTTTTTCCTTGGAGCTAATTGAAGAGACAATCAGATTGTTCAAGGTATGATTTTTCACCATTAGAAACAAAGGATTAAAATGTCAGAATCTTATATTGGTAATTTCTTAGATTATGGTTTTACGTGGTTTCAATTATTCTGAAATCTTGATTGTCACTGTTCGGACCCCTGAGCAAAAGCCGAAACTGTTAAACCCATGTATAAGGCTAGCGTCACTTTTGTAGGGCCATATGAATTTTTGGGCTGCCGTAACTCTAATTCTAATTTGCTGGAAATTTTGCACCTGACCCCACCCTTATGTCACTTGTTATCTCTCACTTTTGTCAGGATCCTATTCTTCTTATTGTAGCTTTAATGGTCTATAGCCTAGGTGTTGATTAATTCCAATCAGAATGATACTTAAGGTTCAACACGTCTACTATTCTTTAAAAGGTTTATGACAAATTTGTTTCTTTTATCCGAATTGTAATTTCATCCCAAAATATTGTGGTATTAAATCCATTAGGGTCAATGAAATTAAGTCCTTGAGGAAAGTCATAATAGATTCGGCCCACAGTTTTCTTTGGGGTTATATTTTTAAATCTTAAAGTATTAGCTGCTGCCTATGGGTTTGATAAATTCAAGGAAACACATTTTTGGTTAGAGATGCTTGGCATTAGTGCTATCATTTAGTTCAGCAAAGTATTTTACTTGTGAGTCAGTTTGTATAGGTTAGTAAGATTTATATTTTGTGGAGGATATTAAGTAATTTCCATGATTGATTCTAGGTCCCATCTAAGAGTATTTTGAGACTATTTGGAGGGTGTTTCAGCTGGACTTTCAGAGTGATTTAAGTGCTGTAAGTAATTATGCATAATATGCACAAGTTTTGTCCATTAGGTTCTTAGAAGTTAAAAGTTTTCAAAAATCTTGTATTTCAACTTGTATTTTCTAAAGTTGTCAAAAGTATTTTTGTATCATTGAAAGAGAAATTTTGACTATTAAATAAATAGATACTTCGAATTCTAAATAAGTTTTGAATGTCCAAATCCCATTTAAAATATGATTTCTAAACTAAACTATTTTCCGAAAATAATTGAGTTTCAATGTAAGTTTTCTAAAAAGGTTCTTGTTCTTTAAGTTTGTTTAAAACCATGTGATCTCAAGTCATATTCTTATTTTTCAAAGGGTATTTAGGACGTTTCTTTTAGCAAATTGGGTTTTCAAACTTACTCAAGAATCGTAAAAATATTTATATAAACTCTTCAGTTCTTATTCATTCCCTAAGAGAGTCAAGCATCCTTGATTTATGTCCTATTCGATATTATGATCTTTGATATGCCTCTGTATTTGAAAAGAAATTGTTAATATCAAGTGAATTATTATATTTTGTATAAATTTTGCTTTGTGATATGTGACTCAAAATAAGTGTTTTTAGAATTGATCAGATATATCAGATATATGTGTAAATCCGCTCACAGGATTATATGTGAGAATATGTGTTGATCCCTCACCAGCAGGGGTTAGATGTTGGTATTCGCTTACAGGATTGTATGTGAGAATATGTGATGTGTATATGTGACACTGTGCTCTGATCAATTATCTGTATGTGTTTTCGAATAACTTTAAGATTTGATTATATATATATATATATGTGTGTGTGTGTGTGTGTGTGTTTAATGGTTCTTTATATGTTTGGAAAACTATATCGAATATTTTGAGTGAAATTGTGAAATCAAACTCGTGCTTTGCTTGACTCTATTCTGTTGTATATTGTGTATAATTGCTTACTGGATGTGTGGCTCACCCCATCAATTACAATTTTTCAGATTAAAGTTTAGTTGGGGGAACAGGACCTTTGGATTGCTTAATAAGGTGCAAGGTAGAGCGTGGGAGTTTTAGGCAAAGTCAATAATACTTGAAGTCTTAAAGGATTATTAGTTATTTCTTTTTTTTCCGCTTTAGATTGCACTGTATTTTGGAGATTATTCTAAATTTGAGGAGTTTGGATTTTTGTAAGAGATTTATCAATAGCATTGTTTATTTGGAGTTTTGAATTATGTTTAAATTAATCATGTTTATTGAGTGATATTAGTTCAACAAGTTAGTCATGCATCTAAATTCATGTTCTATGGATTTGGGTCGTGACAACGAGTCCAAATCTTCTGTCCCATTCTTTATGCTCCACTCTATGCTCCACTAATCAAAATTTGCCACATGTGTACTATATTTAATTCATATCTAATTTTAAGCATTTTTTACTTCAACTTCCTAAAATAAATAAAACTTCCAATAACTCAAACCATCTCACTGATCTTCCACCCATCCCACCAGCCACACCACCGGTCCTCCACCACCACCATTAACTTTCGCCGGCGCCACTAGGAGTAGATCACTGACGTCATCAATGGCCAACAGCCACCATCGGCTAGTCACCCACCACCGTGTGTCATCCCTTACCAAAAATAATTTAATTCATTTTTTTAAAACAAGCACAACACATCTCCCACCAATCACCACCACCCTTCCCCAGCGCCGCTAGCAACAACATCAACACCACACTACCACCATGATTGGGTACTAGCCATGGATTTGAAGAAGAAAGGGCATTCATGGGTACCCACTAACAAGACATCATAAAACCAATTCCAATCATGGATTTAAACACAAGGAGGCGGTAGTTGATGGCTATTGATGACGTCGGCGATCTCTTCCCTGAGGCATCAGCAAAGGTTAGTGGGGGTGGCTAGTGGGGGTGTGACCGTGTGTTGGGGTTTTTTATTTTTTATTTTTTTATTTAGGTAACTGACCAGTGGTGGTGGGTGGCTAGCCGATGGTGGCTATTGGCCATTGATGATATCAGTGATCTATTCTTGGTGGTGCCGGCGAAAGCTGATGGTGGTGGTGGAGGACCGGTGCTGTGGCTGGTGGGATGGGTGGAAGATCGGTGAGATGATTTGAGTTATTGGAAGTTTTATTTATTTTAGGAAGTTGAAGTAAAAAATGCTTAAAATTAGATATGAATTAAATACAAAATACATGTGGCAAATTTTGATTGGTGGAGCATAAAGAATGAGGCAGAAGATTTGAACTCGACATACACATACTAGCTAATTCAAAATTATCATTTGAGCTACTCCGTAGTAAACAACTAATGGTTCAACTGGTTTTTTTTGATGGGATAATCTAGCTGAATAGATTGTTTCTTTTCCCAAATATTTTTCTGGAGACTCACATTATAAGTTAGAAAGCAACACAATTCACAGAGATTGAAAACTCCATTACTAAAAATACAGTTAGATTTTGAATTTGTTCAAACATTTGAACAAAATCTTTGTCGTTCATGTTTTTTCTTTCCTCTTCATCCATCTTTTCTAAAGCTCAAAGCGACCATGACTTTTTTGGCTCTTCCTGTACTTCCTACAGCTGGCTGCTAGCGCAGCCATTCTTTTATCTGGAACTGGAAGAATGCTTTTCCTAGTACTTTGATAATTCTTGCCTTATCATCGTTGTCCTGCCAAAAAGATAAATATATTTTTTGATCTAGTGCTACAAATGTTCTTAAAGCGAGTTGAATAAACCGAAATATTCGTTTACTTCATCACATGTTTGTCTCTAGACTGACTTTAAAATCCAGGAGGCAAAGAAAAACAAGTAAATGAGTTAGTGATTTGCTACATGCATTAATTTCATACATGGATTGATTTGGAGTTTTTATCTGTTTGAAATTTACCAATCAAAAAGTGCGTTCGGCAGCTTATTTGCATTTATTTTTTGGAGACAATATGTGACTATACCAAAATAAAGTTAAAAAACTGGCTAATTAGGACTTGAGGATATGGTCAATTTTCCTATTTCATCTGTTTTATAGAATATATAGATTGTTAATGTTCATGGAAGCACCCAAATTTAAGAAAATTTCATTTTTCGAGTGGTTGATATTTTGACTCTCTCTATCTCCTAGTTTTTATGTTTTATATGTGGGCCGGTGGGATTTGAATCTCTGTTCTCATAAAAAAATATCAGTCAAATACCACTAAACTACAAGGCTATTGGTATCTCTCGGTTAAAGCCATTAGCCCTTGGGTCTTATTTTTTGGCCGTGGAGTCAACATGAGGCAGTAATGTGCCTTTGTTTTTAGGTAAATAACTTTATAAATTTTAAACACAAAACAAAAAAATTATTCATGTGTAAACAAACCCTTGACATATAGCGAATATGTGATTTATTTTTGTGGATTTTCTTTGATTATATCCCTTTAGTGTTTCCATAGATTTTTATTCTTCAAATTGATATCAAGTACTCGCATGTGTCACGTGTGTACACCTTGTAATTTTTTGTCCATCTGGAAATCAAATCCTAGCTTTCCCACTGATATAAGTGCTTTTTTCCCAAAAGTTTGTTTAGAGTTTCGACCGTCAAGTGCCCAAGCCAGCTTTCGGTAGTAATTTAGCCTCTTTTAAGTATGGATTTTCCCACTTTTTTTTTTTTTTTTGCTGAATTATTAAAGAGGTTTTTGGTGTGGACTTAACCTGCGTCTTATGACAGCAATGTGTAATACCACAGGTACTACTTAAGTAACAATAGCGCATGTTACTACTTGAACCCCACAACTTATATAAATATATGTAATGGGGTAACAAGAGCTTTCTACTACTGAATTACACCCCTTGATGGTTTTTAAGTACCAAAATTGCCATGCATCTTTCCTAGGTAAGCAAAAAAAAAGCAAATTAAGTTGCTTTTTAATTTTGAACAATTTGACATTTTCCTAGTCAACTAAAAACATTTTTAGTTTGATTTGGATTTTAGGCCACGCCCAACACCTAAAAACACGTTAAAGAAAATATTATTGAAATTACCACTAATTTTGTAATCTCTAAAACGGCTTCAATTGTGCACCAAAATATTGAAAAAGTTAAATTATAACATTTTTATGCCGATTGGCTCATTTGAGTCATTTCTCTCTTTTTATTTTATTTTATTTTATTTTTTTAATAAAAAAATCTTATGCATTGAATACAAATTTTTTTTGATCTTGTAGTTTTTGATATTTTTCTCAATCCATAGGTACAATTACAAATCATAATACCAAAAAAAAAAAAAATAGTATTAAGTACCTTGAAGTACAATGACTACAAAGTATTCCACCCTTTTACATTAATATTAATAATAAATTTTACCATAAATTTAACTAATGAGAAAAGGGAGTACACAACACCAATTTACTACGAGTAATGTTGCATACATAAAAAAATTGACAATTTCTTTAGCAAAAAAGATTGACACGTGTCCCGTTATGTTCAATGCATATAACCCACTTAGTTGGTCAAGTTAAGTGATAAGAACTAAACATGTTTGGAGCCAAATTCTGTCTATTTTTTCACACATGTTGAATTAACAAACTTTCATTGGTTATAACATCAATTTTTTATCTACCATTAATAATCTGCTACATCAACATATATTTCACTGTTTCTCATTAAGGCCCACGGCTAATACAAACTTTTTATATACCACTAATAATCTGCTACATCATATGTGTTTGGAAGCCAACTTTTCAATTTTTAACTTTTATTTATAATTTTTTAAAACCTCTTTCTTTATTTTTTCTTTTTTTAATTACTTTTTTCATTTTTTTAAAATATAAATTTACTTTAACACACTTAAAAAAAAAGATTTTATTTGAATCCACGTAATCTTTTTACCCCCATACTAATAATTTATCAGATGGGCAATCTTTTTGTCAAATTTTGGACGTATATAGATTTTCTCACTAATAATTTGTCACATGGTGGGTCAATCTTTTTGTCAAAATTTGTGAGAATATATAGATTTTCTCATAAATTACTCATGTACTTACCAAAAAGTTACTCCACGTTACCAAAACTGTCAACGTCAGAAATCTGTTAACAATTATTCTATGATGAGTCACATTCATTGTATTTAGGCTCCTGTTACATTCATTGATTCGTTAATGCAACCCCTGCCAAACTCGCTCTTCATTAAAGTAAAGTAATGTGCCCTCTTTCTTTTGTAAGCAGTAATGGTGGGACCATAACCTTTGTCATAATTTAGCCACGTGACAAGTCATGAATTCTTCACTTTTTGTTTATATGTCCAAAGTACTATGATTATACATGTCAAAAAAAAAAGTACTATGATTATAATTTTTACCACAATTTACCTATGTGATAGAGTTATAGATCCATTAATTAAGACTTTTTATTTGAGCAAGTTATGACAAAAATTATGGTCTTAGAATTTTTCATATGTTTATTGAAACCACACCCTTCACCAATAAACAAAGTTTCTTACTAAATTAGTTTGGAAAAAAATTCTACAAACTCAATATATATTTATATTGAGTGTGAATTTTAAAAATCTAGTCATTAGATTACATGTTCTTATTATATCCTCCGTGCTTATAAAATTTAAGAAGATAAAAAATCAATTGCTTTGTTATCAAACAAATGTTAAAATTTCAATTTTTTGTGGTATAAAATTGTGTATAAAAAATAAATTTATTGATTAAATAGTAAATAACATTCATTTTGAACATATGTACAAACTCCTTATATATATATATTTATATTGAGTGTCAATTTTGAAAATCTAGCAATTAAATAACATGTTCTTATTATATTCTCTGTGCTTGCAAAATTTAAGAAAATTAAAAATCAATTGCTTTGTCATCAAACAAATGTTAAAATTTCAATTTTTTGTGATTTAAAATTGTGTACAAAAAATAAATTTATTGATCAAATAGTAAATAAAATTCATTTTGAACAAAATTTGATATGTATGTTAAAAATATAAAAAACATCAAATTTAACACTTAAAATTTTAAAATTCACAATAAAAGAAGAAATATTGAAGAAGTCAGGGTTCGTTTGGTAGAAGAGTTTGAGTAATGTTGTTTGTAATTTTTTGAAATACGTGTAAATGAAAAAGTGTAAAAATATGTGTTATGTTGTTTAAAAACTGAAAATGAGTTGTTTAAGGCCTTGTTTGGATTTTTTTTCATTACTTATCACTCAATTTCCGTCACTCATCACTTAATTTCCGTCACTCATCACTTAAAATACCCTACTCGTTTGGCACCATCACTTACTTGTTATCACTCAATATTTTTCATATAGTTTGTGGGCCCTAAACCAGTCATTCAGTGTAGTTTTTTTTTCCCAGTACCCAAATTCATTGAATCCAGTTAAAAAAAAAAAAAAAAAACCCCAGAAAAACCCAAAACTCGCCAAACCAGTGAAAGAGAAGAAGAAGATGAAGAAAAAAAAACCCAAAACCCGAACCCAATGGGAAAGAGAAGCGAAAAAAAAAAAAAGGAAACCCGACCTAGGAAAGGAAGAAGGAAAAAAAGGGAGGAAAAAAGAAAAAGAAAAAGGAAGATTGAACTGACAAGATTCTAGTGAAAAAGAAGAAAAGAAAAAAAAGAAAATAAGAGAGGACGAACTGACCGAACCCAGTAGAAGAAATAAATGAGGAGAAGAAAGGAAAAAAAAAAGTCAAAAAGTGTGGCTGACCTAACTAGTGAAAAAAAAAAAAAAAAAAAAAAAAAAAAGCTGCGGCTAACCTCACCGAAACCTAGTGAAAAAAAAAAAAAAAGGAATAAAAAAAAAAAAAAAAAAAAAAAAAAAAAAAAAAAAAAAAAAAAAAAGAAAAAAAACAAGAAACCTAGACTCACCGAACCCAGTGAAAGAAGAAGAAGAAGAAGAAAAAGAACTGAAGACAGGAAATATGTTGTGATAAAGAACCAAAAAAAAAAAAAAAGGAAGATCGAACTGACAAAATTCAGGTGAAAGGGAAGAAAAAAAAAATAAGAGAGAACGAATTGACCAAACCTAGGAGAAGATAGGAAAAAAAAAGTCAAAAGGTACAGCTGACCTAACTAGTGGGTCTCTTCATGTGTGCTTAATTATAAAAATGCTATTGAAAACAGAGTTATAGAAATTAAAAACAGTTAAAATGTGTTTTCAGTTTCTATAACTCATCACTCAAAAATTAGAGAATTAAGTGATAGAAACTAAAACTGAAAACAGAGTTATTGAAATCCAAGCAAGTTTTTAAGTCATGAATCCCACAATTTTTGAATGAAGAATTATAGAAACTGTTATATAAATTATGAAAACTAGAAATCCAGACACTAAGAGCCCGTTTGGCAATAGTTTTCAAAAATTGTTGTTTAAAAAGTTGTGAAAATTGTGGTTTGAAAAGTGTTGTTGAACAACGTGTTTTTAGTGTTAATAAAACAAAAAAAATGTATTTGGTATCATAGTTTAAACAATATTTTTCAGTGTTTAAAAAATGTAAAATATGTGTTTGATATGTGTGTTTTTAATGATAAAAAAAGCTGACAACGTATTAAATAATAATTTTTTAATCCGTTTTTTATCCCTTCTTTATTCCTTTTGTTCTGTCTTTATCCCTTTCTCTTCAGTCTTCAGTCTTCCCTCAGAGCAGAAAACGAAAAAGCCAAACCCACGCACGTCCTCATCTCCATCGATGCTAAAGAAGATCCACGGCTAGGCTTTACATTCGTCGGAGCTTATCTCCACTGTCAGCACTCCAAGACGCAGCAAGTAATCGATCTTTTGTCGCCGTGGAGACGTCGAGCAGTATTTTGTCGTCGCCGAGTCGTCGTTTCGAATCACTCACACAGCCGTGTTTTTTGGGTTTTTTTTTTCCTGTATTCCTCACCAATCGGGTGGAGAGGCGTGATCTTTGTAGCTGTGTGATCTTTGTAGCTGCGTGTACACTATCCCTTCTATTCCCTCAGCAGAAAACAAACCCTTGCACTCCTCATCTCCATTGACGCCTCAAATCATCCACAGCTGGGCTTCACGGTCCTTAGCAACAGATTTCGTTGGTGAGGAATTAATTGGGAGAAAGGGATTACTGTGATTGATAGGGGTTTCTTCCAAATGATGTGTGCGTGAGATTTTGACGCGTTTATGAGCTACTGTTAGGAGTAATGGCGCCGGATCTGTGAGGGGTGAGGTGGAATGCCGCTGGGTCAGTGCAGTAATGGAGGTGAGTGAAAGAAGTAATGGAGTTCACACTGATATTCTTTGTAGAGATGAGAGTAGAGAGGAGAGGAGAGATGAAATGATATTCTTTGGGGGCGTGAAGACTGATGATATGAGAGTAGAGAGGAGAGGAGACAAAAATTAGAAAAAAACTGATCCAGTGGATCCGGCACAGTCAAAACTGAGTGTAATTTTTATTACCGTTGTGCCATTTGAATCATCTGTTCAGTGTTTAAAATCACATCCAAGCATGTTTCAAAAAATATATTTCAAACATACGTTTTTGAGCAACCCTTTCCAAACAGCCCTATTTTAAACTCTGTCACTAAACATATTGTTTGAAATTTTGGACACTAGTGTTCAGTGTTTAAACACTGAACACTATATTTTCAAATGACAAACCAAACGGACCCTAAGAATTCTACCAAACGGTGCAAATATTTACTAGTTTCACTGTCAGCGTCGACACGAGGTTGCGTTAAAAGTCCAATTTAATACTATATTATACCCAAGTGGACCCCACCCAATATCTCCCTATTATTTCTCTCTGTACTCTTCCATTCACTTACAAAAACATTCATCTGAACCAAATTCCAGAAAGGAAAAAAAAAAAAAAAATGTATTACGGCGATGGAGAGAATTGTAAGAGTTATTCGGAAATGGAGGTGTCGTCGGGCGGCGGCGGTGAGTACAAGACGACGGAGTCGTTTAGGAAGTGGCAGCATACGGAGGAGAGCTACCAGCTGCAGCTGGCTCTGGCGGTTCGGCTCTCGGCACAGGCTGGTTGTGGGCATGATCCTAATTTCTTGGTTTCATCTTCTCATCATCATCATCATCATCATCGGGGAACTCTCTCGTCTTCTGATTCTGCTGAGGCTCTGTCTCATCGTTTCTGGGTGGGTATAATGCTAGCTACATTGGCTTCTCTCTCTCTGTTTAATGCCTGTAACTTTTGCTAGGGTTTTGTTAGCGTATGCGATACGGCACCGTATTTAACAGGAATGTTAAATGTTAAACTATTATAAACTGCAAGCACAGGCACTTCTTTTATTTGGAGTGCCACACCTGTGTCACGCTTGAGACACTTCTACATGTGTCACATGATCTATATGTGACACTTCTACAGTGTCATTTTAAAAATAAGAATGCAGATTCAGAACACAAAACAAAGAGAGCAATGGTACATTTGAAAATTAATAAATATCTTTAATCTTGATTTTTATTGTAATTTCTAAAAATAAAAATGCAGGACACAAAACAAAGAGATCATTCATGCTCAAAATAGTAACAGTATATTTGAAAATTAATAAATATCTTTAATTTTGGTTTGTATTGTTATTTCTAAACATTCTTCGATAGTCATGGGTGTGCTTTATTATTTATTATTACTCTTAATTTGATATATATATATATATATATAATGTTATATAAAAATAAACGCTGAATAAAATATAAAAAAATATTTAATAATTGTTTAATTGGCGTCTCCCATTGTCCTATTTTAAAAAAAATTGTCTGTGTCATAACGGGTACCCGTGTCCATCCTTCTTAGTGTCCATGCTTCTTAACCAATAAGACACACTGATGAGTTGAATTTAATTTTCTTTAGAAAATGATAATACTGATTGCGCTGAATTGGACAATGCACTCACATGGTTCAATTTAATTGGCGAGCTCTCTGTTTGGTTTGGGAGGATGGAAAAATAGGTGATAAAAAAGATTTAGTTTTTCTCATGTGTATTTGGTTGGAAGGATGGAAAGTGGAGGAATGAAAAATTCTTTTATTTGATTGGGAAGAAAAGATACCTAAGGAATCGTACTTAAATTTTGGACAAATAAAAGGCACTTATCAATAATTTGTTGTTTTGGGCATGATTTTTTATAATTTATGTATGATTAGACATTTGGACTAAAAATTTTAAAAATAGTATAAAAAAAGGGGTAAAATACTATTTTGGTCCCTAAACTTAAAAAAATTCATTTTCTATCCCTAAACTATTGAAAGGTTGATTTTTTGTCCCTAAACTATTGAAAATGTTTTACTTATTGTACTTAAACTTTACCAAAAGTTTGATTTTTTACCCTAAACTATTGTTCTTTTTTCTTCCCTATTTTTGTCTCTAGACTATTAAAGAAACTATATACAAAGTTTGAGGATTATTATTATTATTATTATTTTAAGTTTAGGGATGAAAAAATAAACTTTTAGTAAATTTTAGGGACTAAAATAGTGTTTTACCCTAAAAAAATTATTGAATGCTCTCCAATTTATATCCTTATGGAACTTGTTAACAAAAGACCAGTAATGCTATAGACACAACTTCTTTCTTGATAATTCGATAACTGAGGGAGCAAAGATTTGAGTCCTGATGTCTTCATTGGAAACATTAAGAGATACCAGTTGGGTTACAAGCTCTTGGCTACGGACACAATTTTCATAATTGCTGACATGGTTGACTATGAGTGGTGAGAAAAAGGTGGTGGGTCTATGTAAAAAGTTGTGTCCACCACTCATGGTCGACCACTTTAGCAAGTGTGAAAAATTTCGTTAAAAAAGTTGTGGCTGTAGCATTATTGTACCGTTGTTATAGTAATACGTTAATACTCCCTCTATCTCATATTATTGGTCATGTTTAGAAGATTTATCTCTTTAAGGAACATCATCTTTCAAAGTTAAGGGTAGAGGTTCCCGAGATTATTCTCTTTAATGTAAACTTAAAAGGAGTAGTTCCAATAAATGGTAAATTAGAAAAAAAAATTATTATGTTCTTTGAGCTTTTAAATAGGACCATATTTTAGAACATCTTAAAATGAAATATAGGAGTAACAACAATATGGCACGATGGGAGTAACTTTTTGTAGTATATGATACTGATAGGTTTTTGTGCTGTCATGTTTCATCATAAGGCTCATAATATTTGAATAAAGATTGGCATTTATAAAGTGTGGCGGTGATGGCTTTGATTATATGCATGTTGGAAATAATTTTAGCTTAAGTCACTTGGTTCTTGGCCTACCAGAACTATTTCTTTACATGGGATTTCACCATTACATGCAACAATCTCTCTTCATGTGTGAGGCTTTACCAGACCTCAACTAACATAGAGCATAGAGCAGAAATTCTGGCAACTACTCTACCATGGAATGCTGAATCTAATCTTTATCAAGAACAATGACCATAAAGTGGTGAAATTTTATCTACGTTCAATTGTATATTAACTAATCTCTAAATTAAGATGGCTTTAAATTAATTTCAATGTAGCCTTACATCACTTTGATGGTAAAAAAATGTTCTTAACATCTACAGAATATAATAGGCAACTGAACATAAAATCAAAAGCTCGATTCATTCATAATCAATTGATTATGCCAATTGTTGTGGGGCGTTCTCCTAGATTATGCAAATTAAATTGCGTAGCATAAAAACAAAAGTTGATTTTCTCATTCAAAGGCTCTTAACATTAAATCTTGTTTTCCCCTCAAAAAAAAAAAAAATTAAATTAAATCTTGTTTTATTTTCTCTAAAAGAAACTTTTTTGGAAAATATTTATCTTCAAACTAGTTTGGAGAAAAATCCTTCAAACTCCTCTTAGATTTTTTTTATTAGTTGAGATTTTTGAAAATCTAACCGTTGCATTGTATGTTCTTATTATATCATTCATGTTTGTAAAATTTCAAGAAGATCAAAGATCAATAGTTATGTAATCAATCAAATTTTTTTAATTTCAAGTTTTTGTAGTCTAAAATTATATATAAAAAATAATATTATTAATTGAATAGTAAATGTAGGATTAAGGGCCCAAATTATATATTGGGCCTTGGGTCTTGTCCGAGAGCGTGGGTGGTCCAAGGAGGAACGAATGGTAATAAACGGTTTAGGCTTAGGATTTAATGAGCAAGATACAAATGGGAAGGTTGTCCGAGGAGGAATATCTTATCGGATATGATAAATACAACTCAAATATGTATTCCAATGATCAGAGTGACCTTCCATGAAACTCCAGTGATAGGAACGTGCATCATGAACATACGAGAAGGAGTGAAACCCAAAAATATCTAAGAAAAGGTTGCTACCACCACATTGAATGCACTGTAGCTACTTTTCTAACCGCATTTATGTGGAGAAGACCTCTGAACAGTGTTATCTTGGTTACCACAACTCACAGAAAGCCAAAGAGGGTGTCTGATGGGACAGGTACTCAAATAAGAGCTCAGATGACTAAGAAGTGTAGGATCAAAATAGTCTAAAGGGAGCTATATAATGTAAAAGACTCTCTAGGAGGAAAGGATTAGAAAAATAAAAAGAGAACACTATAGCTATCAAAATTATACTTGTATCCAATCTAGTTGATTTATATAAAGACTTACCTCCTCAGACAATGAATTGATTCAGATCAGTGCTTCTTGTTCTTGTTTGATCATCATTTAAATCCATACTAGCCGTTATCCAATTCATTAGGGTCTAGTTCTTTGACCCACTCTCTACAAATTTATTGTACTGGGCTCACTGCGTCAAGATCCCATACAGCTTGGTCTTGGGCTGCAAAACGTGTCCTCACAGTAAATAACATCCAATTTGATTGAAATTTAACATATATGTTAAGAACATGAAATTCAACGATTCAATTTTAAAAATTCACATCCAATAAAAAGATATAATAAAAATTTGAAATTTTTCTTTCTAAACTAGTTTAAAAAGAAAAATAATTCAACTTTTTTTGGTTAGAGAGAAAAGAGATGCTAACAAATCTTCAAGTTACAATCCTCTATTTTAATACTTACTTCAACCTTAAAATCACCACACTCCAATAAAAACAACTTTACCAAGCTATATCCACTTTTTAAAAGTTTTGGTTCGTATTTTGAAATAGACAGTTAATTGTACCATCTAATAAGTATAGTTTTTTGCCTTTTGAAGTATGTAAAAAGTTTGTGAGTATGATTTTTATTACTAAAAATAAGTAACTAGGTAAACTCAATAACATCTACCAAATAAATAAAAAATAAATAAAAATTATAATATTCCACAATGCAAAAGTAATTAACCACACTACTGTTATATGTCTAGGCTAAAAAATAAGCATGATTCATGCCTACATCATCAAGTCTAGTGTGAAAAGAACAACACCACCGCACTTAAAGTAAAGATTCGAGAATTTTCAATATATGACCTTTAGTTTGGTTTCGATAGGGACGTAGTGGATGATAATCAATAGCTTAGCACAACCCTTATGGCAAAAGTAGTTGATGTTGAACATAGCTTAGACTTATATTGACTAATCTTTATATATTTATAGTAATTAATTGATTAAAATTTGAACTAAAATTAGCAATCTATATATAAAATAATAGGTGAAGCAGAGAGAGTGTGAAATTGAATTCCAAATTAGAACTCTAATTTTGTAAAATAATAGGTGAAGCAGAGAGAGTGTGAAATTGAATTCCAAATTAGAACTCTAATTTTGTGCCATGTGTCTAGAATCTGAAATTGAAGTTGAATTTTGCATCATGTGACTAAATGTATGTGGACTCATTCTCATTAAAACCACTTCTATGTATCGGGTCAAGTGAGTTATTGTGCTAATTAAGTTTTTTCTTGATTTTGTAGTCAAACGTAAAAACCAAAGAGATTAATATCGGTGATAAGAACTTGGTTTGGGTACATTGCATAATTTCCAAAAAGATAGCAAAGCCAGAGTTTGCATCTTTGTTATAAATTGTTTACAAAGTTTGCATCTTTACATTTGCACTGAGTTTCAGATTAAAGTGTTTTCTTCTTGGTTCTGACACTGAGTTTTGTTTACTATTCACTTACAAAGTTTGCATCTTTACATTTGTTAAAAATTGCTAATATGTGATCAGATGCACATTATGCCTAAAATTCACTATCCTTATATTTGGCTTTTTGTTCAGGTTTGGCACCTATAACAATGAAGAAAACACTGCTGTGGACCGATGGATGATACTTTTTGCAGGCTGCAAAGGAACTTAGTGATCAATGAAATCTCACGCGAATTGGAGAGGACCCGGCTGTAGATGTCTGGATGGCAGATGTGAGTCACTATGTTTTTAAAATGTTCAGTAAAGATAAAGGTTATGAACAATGTAAATTTTCCAGAGAGAAATTTATTATTCTATATTGACGCAAGTTTGGTCGCCTTCTTGGAGTGGATCACTCCACTCTGTCTTTCTACTGGAATTTTTTATTCAGATTGTTACAATTTAATTCGAAATTTTATTTGAATTTTCCTATTGTTGTTACTATCATATATTATCATTCCAATTGTTCAATTAGAATCTGAAATTGGAGTCCAATTTTACTATACACGTGTACAATCTAATTATTTTTAATTTTGCTGTCATGTGTAGAAGCTAATGAGATGAAATTAATAACACATTAAACACTTATGCTTTGGGAATCGGTAGTACCAATCTAAATCCATTGGACCTGCTTCGTGATAATACAACTATGAAGGATGTATAAAAACACGCACAAACCCCTCTCTCTATAAAAAGAGATTGGAGAGAATTTCTTTTATCAGCCATAGAACTTTAGAGGTTTTTTCTTCACACAAATACCCATCATGTTACAAAATAACCCATTGTAAAACTACAAAATGAGTACAACTCTGAAGGTTTTTTTTTTTTTTTTTTTAATTTAAAATTTTTTAAGCTGCGAAAATTTCAATCACCAATAGAGATTGAAGATTCAAAAGCGTAAATGGATTTTTTAGATAAACATTGTCACCAAGGTTCATCTTTCTATGTAAAATATATATACTGCTAAGTTTTGTTAATGAAATTTTCTGGTTAATAATATGAATTTAGACTTAACTGAGTTTTTTAAACATGAATAAACTCATGATTA
>NW_022154876.1:0-41163 GCF_001633185.2 Quercus lobata
ACAGGTCAAGACAGGCCGAAAAATAGAGAACAAAAATAAGTTCCTTCCTATTCGTTCGAACCCGACCCGAGTTAGAAAATTCAAAAATAAATGCAAAAAAATTTTAAAAATTAAAAAACATCATCTGGGCTTCATTTCAAGACGAAACGGGTCAGGACAGGCCGAAAAATAGAGAACAAAAAAAATTTCCTTCCTGTCCGTTCGAACCCTACCCGAGTTAGAAAATTAAAAAACTAAATGCCAAAAAATTCTAAAAATTAAAAATCATCATCCAGGCTTCATATCAAGACGAAATGGGTCAGGACAGGTCGACAAATAGAGAACAAAAGAAATTTCTTTCTTTCCTATCCGTTTGAACCTGACCCGAGTTAGAAAATTGAAAAATAAATGCAAAAAAATTCTAAAAATTAAAAAACATCATCCGGGCTTCATTTCAAGACGAAACGGGTCAGGACAGGCCGAAAAATAGAGAAAAAAAAAATTTCCCTCGTATCCGTTCGAACCCGACCCGAGTTAGAAAATTCAAAAATGAATGCAAAAAAATTCTAAAAACTAAACAAAGTCATCCGGGCTTCATTTCAAGACGAAACGGGTCAGGACAGGCTGAAAAATAGTGAACAAAAAAAATTTCCTTCCTATCCGTTCGAACCAGACCCGAGATATAAAATTCAAAAATAAATGCAAAAAAATTCTAAAAATTAAAAAACATCATCCAGGCTTCATTTCCAGACTAAACAGGTCAAGACAGGCCGAAAAATAGAGAACGAAAATAAGTTCCTTCCTATTCGTTCGAACCCGACCCGAGTTAGAAAATTCAAAAATAAATGCAAAAAAATTTTAAAAATTAAAAAACTTCATCCGGGCTTCATTTCAAGACGAAACGGGTCAGGACAGGCCGAAAAATAGAGAACAAAAAAAATTTCCTTCATGTCCGTTCGAACCCTACCCGAGTTAGAAAATTAAAAAACTAAATGCCAAAAAAATTTCTAAAAAATTTAAAAATCATTCATCCAGGCTTATCAAGACAAATGGGTCAGACAGGCCGACAAATAAGAACAAAAGAGAATTTCTTTCCTATCCGTTTGAACCTGACCCGAGTTAGAAAATTCAAAAATAAATGCAAAAAAATTCTAAAAATTAAAAAACATCATCCGGGCTTCATTTCAAGACTAAACGGGTCAGGACAGGCCGAAAAATAGAGAAAAAAAAAATTTCCCTCGTATCCGTTCGAACCCGACCCGAGTTAGAAAATTCAAAAATGAATGCAAAAAAATTCTAAAAATTAAACAAAGTCATCCGGGCTTCATTTCAAGACGAAACGGGTCAGGACAGGCTGAAAAATAGAGAACAAAAAAAATTTCCTTCGTATCCGTTCGAACCCAAACGGAGTTAGAAAATTAAAAAATAAATGCCAAAAAATTCTAAAAATTAAAAAACATCATCCAGGATTCATTTAAAGACGAAACGAGTCAGGACAGGCCGACAAATAGAGAACAAAAGAAATTTCTTTTCTATCCGTTTGAACCAGACCCGAGTTAGAAAATTCAAAACTAAATGCAAAGAAATTCTAAAAATTAAAAAACATCATCCAGGTTTCATTTCAAGACGAAACGGGTGAAGACAGGCCGAAAAATAGAGAACAAAAATAATTTCCTTCCAAACCGTTCGAACCCGACCCGAGTTAGAAAATTCAAAAATAAATGCAAAAAAATTTTAAAAATTAAAAAACATCATCCGGGCTTTATTTCAAGACGAAACGGGTCAGGACAGGCCGAAAAATAGAGAACAAAAGAAATTTCCTTCCTATCCGTTCGAACCTGGCCCAAGTTAGAAAATTCAAAAAGAAAGGCAAAAAAAATTTAAAAATTAAAAAACGTTATCCAGGTTTCATTTCAAGACGAAACAGGTCAAGACAGGCCGAAAAATAAAGAACAAAGAAAATTTCAATTCTATTCGTTCGAACCCGACCCGAGTTAGGAATTTCAAAAATAAATGCAAAAAAATTCCAAAAAAGAAAAAACATCATGCTGGCTTCATTTCAAGGCGAAACAAGTCAGGACAGGCCGAAAAATAGAGAACAAAAAAATTTCCTTCCTGTCCGTTCGAACCCTACCAGAGTTAGAAAATTAAAAAACTAAATGCCAAAAAATTCTAAAAATTAAAAATCATCATCCAGGCTTCATTTCAAGACGAAATGGGTCAGGACAGGCCGACAAATAGAGAACAAAATAAATTTCTTTCCTATCCGTTGGAACCTGACCCGAGTTAGAAAATTCAAAAATAAATGCAAAAAAATTCTAAAAATTAAAAAAACATCGTCCAGGTTTCATTCCAAGACGAAACGGGTGAAAACAGACCGAGAAATAGAGAACAAAAATAATCTCCTTCCAATCCGTTCGAACAAGACCCGAGTTAGAAAATTCAAAAATAAATGCAAAAAAATTCTAAAAATTAAAAAACATCATCCGGGCTTCATTTCAAGACGAAACGGGTCAGGACAGGCCGAAAAATAGAGAACAAAAAAAATTTCCTTTCGATCCGTTCGAACCTGACCCGTGTTAGAAAATTCAAAAATAAATGCAAAAAAATTTTAAAAATTAAAAAACATCATCCGGGCTTCATTTCAAGACGAGACGGGTGAGGACAGGCTGAAAAATAGAGAACAAAAATAATCTCCTTCCAATCCGTTCGAACAAGACCCGAGTTAGAAAATTCAAAAATAAATGCAAAAAAATTTTAAAAATTAAAAAACATCATCCGGGCTTTATTTCAAGACGAAACGGGTCAGGACAGGCCGAAAAATAGAGAACAAAAGAAATTTCCTTCCTATCCGTTCGAACCTGGCCCAAGTTAGAAAATTCAAAAAGACAGGCAAAAAAATTTTAAAAATTAGAAAACGTTATCCAGGTTTCATTTCAAGACGAAACAGGTCAAGACAGGCCGAAAAATAAAGAACAAAGAAAATTTCAATTCTATCCGTTCGAACCCGACCCGAGTTAGGAAATTCAAAAATAAATGCAAAAAAATTCCAAAAAAGAAAAAACATCATGCCGGCTTCATTTCAAGGCGAAACAAGTCAGGACAGGCCGAAAAATAGAGAACAAAAAAATTTCCTTCCTGTCCGTTCGAACCCTACCAGAGTTAGAAAATTAAAAAACTAAATGCAAAAAATTCTAAAAATTAAAAATCATCATCCAGGCTTCATTTCAAGACGAAATGGGTCAGGACAGGCCGACAAATAGAGAACAAAAGAAATTTCTTTCCTATCCGTTGGAACCTGACCCGAGTTAGAAAATTCAAAAATAAATGCAAAAAAATTCTAAAAATTAAAAAAACATCGTCCAGGTTTCATTCCAAGACGAAACGGGTGAAAACAGACCGAGAAATAGAGAACAAAAATAATCTCCTTCCAATCCGTTCGAACAAGACCCGAGTTAGAAAATTCAAAAATAAATGCAAAAAAATTCTAAAAATTAAAAAACATCATCCGGGCTCATTTCAAGACGAAACGGGTCAGGACAGGCCGAAAAATAGAGAACAAAAAAAATTTCCTTTCGATCCGTTCGAACCTGACCCGTGTTAGAAAATTCAAAAATAAATGCAAAAAAATTTTAAAAATTAAAAAACATCATCCGGGCTTCATTTCAAGACGAGACGGGTGAGGACAGGCTGAAAAATAGAGAACAAAAAAAATTTCCTTCCTATCCGTTCGAACCCGACCCAGGTTAGAAAATTCAAAAATAAATGCAAAAAAATTTTAAAAATTAAAAAGCATCATTCAGGTTTCATTTCAAGACGAAACAGGTCAAGACAGGCCGAAAAATAAAGAACAAAGAAAATTTCAATTCTATCCGTTCGAACCCGCCCCGAGTTAGGAAATTCAAAAATAAATGCAAAAAAATTCCAAAAAAGAAAAAACATCATGCCGGCTTCATTTCAAGGCGAAACAAGTCAGGACAGGCCGAAAAATAGAGAACAAAAAAATTTCCTTCCTGTCCGTTCGAACCCTACCAGAGTTAGAAAATTAAAAAACTAAATGCGAAAAAATTCTAAAAATTAAAAATCATCATCCAGGCTTCATTTCAAGACGAAATGGGTCAGGACAGGCCGACAAATAGAGAACAAAAGAAATTTCTTTCCTATCCGTTGGAACCTGACCCGAGTTAGAAAATTCAAAAATAAATGCAAAAAAATTCTAAAAATTAAAAAAACATCGTCCAGGTTTCATTCCAAGACGAAACGGGTGAAAACAGACCGAGAAATAGAGAACAAAAATAATCTCCTTCCAATCCGTTCGAACAAGACCCGAGTTAGAAAATTCAAAAATAAATGCAAAAAAATTCTAAAAATTAAAAAACATCATCCGGGCGTCATTTCAAGACGAAACGGGTCAGGACAGGCCGAAAAATAGAGAACAAAAAAAATTTCCTTTCGATCCGTTCGAACCTGACCCGTGTTAGAAAATTCAAAAATAAATGCAAAAAAATTTTAAAAATTAAAAAACATCATCCGGGCTTCATTTCAAGACGAGACGGGTGAGGACAGGCTGAAAAATAGAGAACAAAAAAAATTTCCTTCCTATCCGTTCGAACCCGACCCAGGTTAGAAAATTCAAAAATAAATGCAAAAAAATTTTAAAAATTAAAAAGCATCATTCAGGTTTCATTTCAAGACAAAACGGGAGAAGATCGGCCAAAAAATAGAGTATAAAAAAAATTTCTTTCCTATCCATTCAAACCCAACCCGAGTTAGAGAATTCAAAAATAAATGCAAAAAAATTCTAAAAATTAAAAAACATCATCCAGGCTTCATGTCCAGACGAAATGGGCCAGGACAGCCCGAAAAATAGAGAAGAAAAAAAATTTCCTTCCTATCCGTTCGAACCAGACCCGAGTTATAAAATTCAAAAATAAATGCAAAAAAATTCTAAAAATTAAAAAACATCATCCAGGCTTCATTTCCAGACTAAACAGGTCAAGACAGGCCGAAAAATAGAGAACAAAAATAAGTTCCTTCCTATTCGTTCGAACCCGACCCGAGTTAGAAAATTCAAAAATAAATGCAAAAAAATTTTAAAAATTAAAAAACATCATCCGGGCTTCATTTCAAGACGAAACGGGTCAGGACAGGCCGAAAAATAGAGAACAAAAAAAATTTCCTTCCTGTCCGTTCGAACCCTACCCGAGTTAGAAAATTAAAAAACTAAATGCCAAAAAATTCTAAAAATTAAAAATCATCATCCAGGCTTCATATCAAGACGAAATGGGTCAGGACAGGCCGACAAATAGAGAACAAAAGAAATTTCTTTCCTATCCGTTTGAACCCGACCCGAGTTAGAAAATTCAAAAATAAATGCAAAAAAATTTTAAAAATTAAAAAACATTCATCCGGGCTATCTCAAGACGAAACCGGGTCAGGACAGGGCGAAACTAGAGAAAAAAAAAAATTTCCCTCGTTCCGTTCGAACCCGACTCCGATGTTAGAAAATGTCAAAATGAATGCAAAAAAATTCTAAAAATTAAACAAAGTCATCCGGGCTTCATTTCAAGACGAAACGGGTCAGGACAGGCTGAAAAATAGAGAACAAAAAAAATTTCCTTCGTATCCGTTCGAACCCAAACGGAGTTAGAAAATTAAAAAATAAATGCCAAAAAATTCTAAAAATTAAAAAACATCATCCAGGATTCATTTAAAGACGAAACGAGTCAGGACAGGCCGACAAATAGAGAACAAAAGAAATTTCTTTTCTATCCGTTTGAACCAGACCCGAGTTAGAAAATTCAAAACTAAATGCAAAGAAATTCTAAAAATTAAAAAACATCATCCAGGTTTCATTTCAAGACGAAACGGGTGAAGACAGGCCGAAAAATAGAGAACAAAAATAATTTCCTTCCAAACCGTTCGAACCCGACCCGAGTTAGAAAATTCAAAAATAAATGCAAAAAAATTTTAAAAATTAAAAAACATCATCCGGGCTTTATTTCAAGACGAAACGGGTCAGGACAGGCCGAAAAATAGAGAACAAAAGAAATTTCCTTCCTATCCGTTCGAACCTGGCCCAAGTTAGAAAATTCAAAAAGAAAGGCAAAAAAAATTTAAAAATTAAAAAACGTTATCCAGGTTTCATTTCAAGACGAAACAGGTCAAGACAGGCCGAAAAATAAAGAACAAAGAAAATTTCAATTCTATTCGTTCGAACCCGACCCGAGTTAGGAATTTCAAAAATAAATGCAAAAAAATTCCAAAAAAGAAAAAACATCATGCTGGCTTCATTTCAAGGCGAAACAAGTCAGGACAGGCCGAAAAATAGAGAACAAAAAAATTTCCTTCCTGTCCGTTCGAACCCTACCAGAGTTAGAAAATTAAAAAACTAAATGCCAAAAAATTCTAAAAATTAAAAATCATCATCCAGGCTTCATTTCAAGACGAAATGGGTCAGGACAGGCCGACAAATAGAGAACAAAATAAATTTCTTTCCTATCCGTTGGAACCTGACCCGAGTTAGAAAATTCAAAAATAAATGCAAAAAAATTCTAAAAATTAAAAAAACATCGTCCAGGTTTCATTCCAAGACGAAACGGGTGAAAACAGACCGAGAAATAGAGAACAAAAATAATCTCCTTCCAATCCGTTCGAACAAGACCCGAGTTAGAAAATTCAAAAATAAATGCAAAAAAATTCTAAAAATTAAAAAACATCATCCGGGCTTCATTTCAAGACGAAACGGGTCAGGACAGGCAGAAAAATAGAGAACAAAAAAAATTTCCTTTCGATCCGTTCGAACCTGACCCGTGTTAGAAAATTCAAAAATAAATGCAAAAAAATTTTAAAAATTAAAAAACATCATCCGGGCTTCATTTCAAGACGAGACGGGTGAGGACAGGCTGAAAAATAGAGAACAAAAATAATCTCCTTCCAATCCGTTCGAACAAGACCCGAGTTAGAAAATTCAAAAATAAATGCAAAAAAATTTTAAAAATTAAAAAACATCATCCGGGCTTTATTTCAAGACGAAACGGGTCAGGACAGGCCGAAAAATAGAGAACAAAAGAAATTTCCTTCCTATCCGTTCGAACCTGGCCCAAGTTAGAAAATTCAAAAAGACAGGCAAAAAAATTTTAAAAATTAGAAAACGTTATCCAGGTTTCATTTCAAGACGAAACAGGTCAAGACAGGCCGAAAAATAAAGAACAAAGAAAATTTCAATTCTATCCGTTCGAACCCGACCCGAGTTAGGAAATTCAAAAATAAATGCAAAAAAATTCCAAAAAAGAAAAAACATCATGCCGGCTTCATTTCAAGGCGAAACAAGTCAGGACAGGCCGAAAAATAGAGAACAAAAAAAATTTCCTTCCTATCCGTTCGAACCCGACCCAGGTTAGAAAATTCAAAAATAAATGCAAAAAAATTTTAAAAATTAGAAAACATCATTCAGGTTTCATTTCAAGACAAAACGGGAGAAGACCGGTCAAAAAATAGAGTATAAAAAAAATTTCTTTCCTATCCATTCAAACCCGACCCGAGTTAGAGAATTCAAAAATAAATGCAAAAAAATTCTAAAAATTAAAAAACATCATCCAGGCTTCATGTCCAGACGAAATGGGCCAGGACAGCCCGAAAAATAGAGAAGAAAAAAAATTTCCTTCCTATCCGTTCGAACCACACCCGAGTTATAAAATTCAAAAATAAATGCAAAAAAATTCTAAAAATTAAAAAACATCATCCAGGCTTCATTTCCAGACTAAACAGGTCAAGACAGGCCGAAAAATAGAGAACAAAAAAAAGTTCCTTCCTATTCGTTCGAACCCGACCCGAGTTAGAAAATTCAAAAATAAATGCAAAAAAATTTTAAAAATTAAAAAACATCATCCGGGCTTCATTTCAAGACGAGACGGGTGAGGACAGGCTGAAAAATAGAGAACAAAAAAAATTTCCTTCCTATCCGTTCGAACCCGACCCAGGTTAGAAAATTCAAAAATAAATGCAAAAAAATTTTAAAAATTAGAAAACATCATTCAGGTTTCATTTCAAGACAAAACGGGAGAAGACCGGTCAAAAAATAGAGTATAAAAAAAATTTCTTTCCTATCCATTCAAACCCGACCCGAGTTAGAGAATTCAAAAATAAATGCAAAAAAATTCTAAAAATTAAAAAACATCATCCAGGCTTCATGTCCAGACGAAATGGGCCAGGACAGCCCGAAAAATAGAGAAGAAAAAAAATTTCCTTCCTATCCGTTCGAACCAGACCCGAGTTATAAAATTCAAAAATAAATGCAAAAAAATTCTAAAAATTAAAAAACATCATCCAGGCTTCATTTCCAGACTAAACAGGTCAAGACAGGCCGAAAAATAGAGAACAAAAATAACTTCCTTCCTATTCGTTCGAACCCGACCCGAGTTAGAAAATTCAAAAATAAATGCAAAAAAATTTTAAAAATTAAAAAACATCATCCGGGCTTCATTTCAAGACGAAACGGGTCAGGACAGGCCGAAAAATAGAGAACAAAAAAAATTTCCTTCCTGTCCGTTCGAACCCTACCCGAGTTAGAAAATTAAAAAACTAAATGCCAAAAAATTCTAAAAATTAAAAATCATCATCCAGGCTTCATATCAAGACGAAATGGGTCAGGACAGGCCGACAAATAGAGAACAAAAGAAATTTCTTTCCTATCCGTTTGAACCCGACCCGAGTTAGAAAATTCAAAAATAAATGCAAAAAAATTTTAAAAATTAAAAAACATCATCCGGGCTTCATTTCAAGACGAAACGGGTCAGGACAGGCCGAAAAATAGAGAACAAAAAAAATTTCCTTCCTGTCCGTTCGAACCCTACCCGAGTTAGAAAATTAAAAAACTAAATGCCAAAAAATTCTAAAAATTAAAAATCATCATCCAGGCTTCATTTCAAGACGAAATGGGTCAGGACAGGCCGACAAATAGAGAACAAAAGAAATTTCTTTCCTATCCGTTTGAACCTGACCCGAGTTAGAAAATTCAAAAATAAATGCAAAAAAATTCTAAAAATTAAAAAACATCATCCAGGCTTCATTTCCAGACTAAACAGGTCAAGACAGGCCGAAAAATAGAGAACAAAAATAAGTTCCTTCCTATTCGTTCGAACCCGACCCGAGTTAGAAAATTCAAAAATAAATGCAAAAAAATTTTAAAAATTAAAAAACATCATCCGGGCTTCATTTCAAGACGAAACGGGTCAGGACAGGCCGAAAAATAGAGAACAAAAAAAATTTCCTTCCTGTCCGTTCGAACCCTACCCGAGTTAGAAAATTAAAAAACTAAATGCCAAAAAATTCTAAAAATTAAAAATCATCATCCAGGCTTCATATCAAGACGAAATGGGTCAGGACAGGCCGACAAATAGAGAACAAAAGAAATTTCTTTCCTATCCGTTTGAACCTGACCCGAGTTAGAAAATTGAAAAATAAATGCAAAAAAATTCTAAAAATTAAAAAACATCATCCGGGCTTCATTTCAAGACGAAACGGGTCAGGACAGGCCGAAAAATAGAGAAAAAAAAAATTTCCCTCGTATCCGTTCGAACCCGACCCGAGTTAGAAAATTCAAAAATGAATGCAAAAAAATTCTAAAAACTAAACAAAGTCATCCGGGCTTCATTTCAAGACGAAACGGGTCAGGACAGGCTGAAAAATAGTGAACAAAAAAAATTTCCTTCCTATCCGTTCGAACCAGACCCGAGATATAAAATTCAAAAATAAATGCAAAAAAATTCTAAAAATTAAAAAACATCATCCAGGCTTCATTTCCAGACTAAACAGGTCAAGACAGGCCGAAAAATAGAGAACGAAAATAAGTTCCTTCCTATTCGTTCGAACCCGACCCGAGTTAGAAAATTCAAAAATAAATGCAAAAAAATTTTAAAAATTAAAAAACATCATCCGGGCTTCATTTCAAGACGAAACGGGTCAGGACAGGCCGAAAAATAGAGAACAAAAAAAATTTCCTTCCTGTCCGTTCGAACCCTACCCGAGTTAGAAAATTAAAAAACTAAATGCCAAAAAATTCTAAAAATTAAAAATCATCATCCAGGCTTCATTTCAAGACGAAATAGGTCAGGACAGGCCGACAAATAGAGAACAAAAGAAATTTCTTTCCTATCCGTTTGAACCTGACCCGAGTTAGAAAATTCAAAAATAAATGCAAAAAAATTCTAAAAATTAAAAAATATCATTCGGGCTTCATTTCAAGACGAAACGGGTCAGGACAAGCCGAAAAATAGAGAAAAAAAAAATTTCCCTCGTATCCGTTCGAACCCGACCCGAGTTAGAAAATTCAAAAATGAATGCAAAAAAATTCTAAAAATTAAACAAAGTCATCCAGGCTTCATTTCAAGACGAAACGGGTCAGGACAGGCTGAAAAATAGAGAACAAAAAAAATTTCCTTCCTGTCCGTTCGAACCCTACCCGAGTTAGAAAATTAAAAAACTAAATGCCAAAAAATTCTAAAAATTAAAAATCATCATCCAGGCTTCATATCATGACGAAATGGGTCAGGACAGGCCGACAAATAGAGAACAAAAGAAATTTCTTTCCTATCCGTTTGAACCTTACCCGAGTTAGAAAATTGAAAAATAAATGCAAAAAAATTCTAAAAATTAAAAAACATCATCCGGGCTTCATTTCAAGACGAAACGGGTCAGGACAGGCCGAAAAATAGAGAAAAAAAAAATTTCCCTCGTATCCGTTCGAACCCGACCCGAGTTAGAAAATTCAAAAATGAATGCAAAAAAATTCTAAAAATTAAACAAAGTCATCCGGGCTTCATTTCAAGACGAAACGGGTCAGGACAGGCTGAAAAATAGAGAACAAAAAAAATTTCCTTCCTATCCGTTCGAACCCAACCCGAGTTAGAAAATTAAAAAATAAATGCCAAAAAATTCTAAAAATTAAAAAACATCATCCAGGATTCATTTAAAGACGAAACGAGTCAGGACAGGCCGACAAATAGAGAACAAAAGAAATTTCCTTTTCCTATCCGTTCGAACCTGGCCCAAGTTAGAAAATTTCAAAAAGAAATGCAAAAAAATTTTCGAAATTAAAAAACGTCATCCAGACCTCATTTCAAGACGAAACAGGTCAAGACAGGCCGAAAAATAGAGAACAAAGAAAATTTCAATTCTATCCGTTCGAACCCGACCCGAGTTAGAAAATTAAAAAATAAATGCAAAAAAATTCTAAAAAAGAAAAAACATCATGCCGGCTTCATTTCAAGGCGAAACAAGTCATGACAGGCCGAAAAATAGAGAACAAAAAAATTTCCTTCCTGTCCGTTCGAACCCTACCCGAGTTAGAAAATTAAAAAACTAAATGCCAAAAAATTCTAAAAATTAAAAAACATCATCCAGGCTTCATTTCAAGACGAAACGGGTCAGGACAGGCCAACAAATAGAGAACAAAAGAAATTTCTTTCCTATCCGTTTGAACCTGACCCGAGTTAGAAAATTCAAAAATAAATGCAAAAAAATTCTAAAAATTAAAAAACATCGTCCAGGTTTCATTCCAAGACGAAACGGGTGAAAACAGACCGAGAAATAGAGAACAAAAATAATCTCCTTCCAATCCGTTCGAACAAGACCCGAGTTAGAAAATTCAAAAATAAATGCAAAAAAATTCTCAAAATTAAAAAACATCATACGGGCTGTATTTCAAGACGAAACGGGTCAAGACAGGCCGAAAAATAGAGAACAAAAAAAATTTCCTTTCGATCCGTTCGAACCTGACCCGTGTTAGAAAATTCAAAAATAAATGCAAAAAAATTTTAAAAATTAAAAACATCATCCGGGCTTCATTTCAAGACGAGACGGGTGAGGACAGGCCGAAAAATAGGGAACAAAAAAAATTTACTTCCTATCCGTTCGAACCCGACCCAGGTTAGAAAATTCAAAAATAAATGCAAAAAAATTTTAAAAATTAAAAAACATCATTCAGGTTTCATTTCAAGACGAAACGGGAGAAGACCGGCTAAAAAATAGAGTATAAAAAAAATTTCATTCCTATCCATTCAAACCCGACCCGAGTTAGAGAATTCAAAAATAAATGCAAAAAAATTCTAAAAATTAAAAAACATCATCCAGGCTTCATGTCCAGACGAAACGGGCCAGGACAGGCCGAAAAATAGAGAAGAAAAAAAATTTCCTTCCTATCCGTTCGAACCAGACCCGAGTTATAAAATTCAAAAATAAATGCAAAAAAATTCTAAAAATTAAAAAACATCATCCGGGCATCATTTCAAGACGAAACAGGTCAGGACAGGCCGAAAAATAGAGAACAAAAAAAATTTCCTTTCGATCCGTTCGAACCTGACCCGTGTTAGAAAATTCAAAAATAAATGCAAAAAAATTTTAAAAATTAAAAAACATCATCCGGACTTCATTTCAAGACGAGACGGGTGAGGACAGGCCGAAAAATAGAGAACAAAAACAATTTCCTTCCTATCCGTACGAACCCGACCCAGGTTAGAAAATTCAAAAATAAATGCAAAAAAATTTTAAAAATTAAAAAACATCATTCAGGTTTCATTTCAAGACAAAACGGGAGAAGACCAGCCAAAAAATAGAGTATAAAAAAAATTTCTTTCCTATCCATTCAAACCCGACCCGAGTTAGAGAATTGAAAAATAAATGCAAAAAAATTCTAAAAAAGAAAAAACATCATGCCGGCTTCATTTCAAGACGAAACGGGTCATGACAGGCCGAAAAATAGAGAAAAAAAAAAATTTCCCTCGTATCCGTTCGAACCCGACCCAAGTTAGAAAATTCAAAAATGAATGCAAAAAAATTCTAAAAATTAAACAAAGTCATCCGGGCTTCATTTCAAGACGAAACGGGTCAGGACAGGCTGAAAAATAGAGGACAAAAGAAATTTCTTTCCTATCCGTTTGAACCTGACCCGAGTTAGAAAATTCAAAAATAAATGCAAAAAAATTCTAAAAATTAAAAAACATCGTCCAGGTTTCATTCCAAGACGAAACGGGTGAAAACAGGCCGAGAAATAGAGAACAAAAATAATCTCCTTCCAATCCGTTCGAACAAGACCCGGGTTAGAAAATTCAAAAATAAATGCAAAAAAATTCTAAAAATTAAAAAACATCATCCGGGCTTCATTTCAAGACGAAACGGATCAGGACAGGCCGAAAATAGAGAACAAAAAAAATTTCCCTCGTATCCGTTCGAACCCGACCCGAGTTAGAAAATTCAAAAATGAATGCAAAAAAATTCTAAAAATTAAACAAAGTCATCCGCGCTTCATTTCAAGACGAAACGGGTCAGGACAGGCTGAAAAATAGAGAACAAAAAAAATTTCCTTCCTATCCGTTCGAACCCAACCCGAGTTAGAAAATTAAAAAATAAATGCCAAAAAATTCTAAAAATTTAAAAACATCATCTAGGATTCATTTCAACACGAAACGGGTCAGGACAGGCCGACAAATAGAGAACAAAATAAATTTCTTTCCTATCCGTTTGAACCTGACCCGAGTTAGAGAATTCAAAAATAAATGCAAAAAAATTCTAAAAATTAAAAAACATCATCCAGGCTTCATGTCCAGACGAAACGGGCCAGGACAGCCCGAAAAATAGAGAACCAAAAAAATTTCCTTCCCATCCGTTCGAACAAGACCCGAGTTATAAAATTCAAAAATAAATGAAAAAAAATTCTTCAAATTAAAAAACATCATCCAGGCTTCATTTCCAGACTAAACGGGCCAGGACAGGCCGAAAAATAGGGAACAAAAATAAGTTCCTTCCTATCCGTTCGAACTTGGCCCAAGTTAGAAAATTCGAAAAGAAATGCAAAAAAATTTTAAAAATTAAAAAACCTCATCCAGACCTCATTTCAAGACGAAACAGGTCAAGACAGGCCGAAAAATAGAGAACAAAGAAAATTTCAATTCTATCCGTTCGAATCCGACCCGAGTTAGAAAATTAAAAAATAAATGCAAAAAAATTCTAAAAAAGAAAAAACATCATGCCGGCTTCATTTCACGGCGAGAAAAGTCAGGACAGGCCGAAAAATAGAGAACGAAAAAATTTCCTTCCTGTCCGTTCGAACCCAACCCGAGTTAGAAAATTAAAAAATAAATGACAAAAAATTCTAAAAATTAAAAAACATCATCCAGGCTTCATTTCAAGACGAAACGGGCCAGGACAGGCCGACAAATAGAGAACAAAAGAAATTTCTTTCCTATCCGTTTGAACCAGACCCGAGTTAGAAAATTCAAAACTAAATGCAAAGAAATTCTAAAAATTAAAAAACATCATCCAGGTTTCATTTCAAGAAGAAACGGGTGAAGACAGGCCGAAAAATAGAGAACAAAAATAATTTCCTTCCAAACCGTTCGAACCCGACCCGAGTTAGAAAATTCAAAAATAAATGCAAAAAAATTTTAAAAATTAAAAAACATCATCCGGGCTTCATTTCAAGACGAAACGGGTTAGGACAGGCCGAAAAATAGAGAACAAAAAAAATTTCCTTCCTGTCCGCTCGAACCCTACCCGAGTTAGAAAATTAAAAAACTAAATGCCAAAAAATTCTAAAAATTAAAAACATCATCCAGGCTTCATTTCAAGACGAAACGGGTCAGGACAGGCCGACAAATAGAGAACAAAAAAAATTTCTTTCCTATCCGTTTGAACCTGACCCGAGTTAGAAAATTCAAAAAAATATGCAAAAAAATTCTAAAAATTAAAAAACATTGTCTAGGTTTCATTCCAAGACGAAACTGGTGAAAACAGGCCGAGAAATAGAGAACAAAAATAATCTCCTTCCAATCCGTTCGAACAAGACCCGAGTTAGAAAATTCAAAAATAAATGCAAAAAAATTCTAAAAATTAAAAAACATCATCCGGGATTCATTTCAAGACGAAACGGGTTAGGACAGGCCGAAAAATAGAGAACAAAAAAAATTTCCCTCGTATCCGTTCGAACCCGACCCGAGTTAGAAAATTCAAAAATGAATGCAAAAAAATTCTAAAAATTAAACAAAGTCATCCGGGCTTCATTTCAAGACGAAACGGGTCAGGACAGGCTGAAAAATAGAGAACAAAAGAAATTTCTTTCCTATCCGTTTGAACCTGACCCGAGTAAGAAAATTCAAAAATAAATGCAAAAAAATTCTAAAAATTAAAAAACATCGTCCAGGTTTCATTCCAAGACGAAACGGGTGAAAACAGGCCGAGAAATAGAGAACAAAAATAATCTCCTTCCAATCCGTTCGAACAAGACCCGAGTTAGAAAATTCAAAAATAAATGCAAAAAAATTCTAAAAATTAAAAAAACATCATCCGGGCTTCATCTCAAGACGAAACGGATCAGGACAGGCCGAAAATAGAGAACAAAAAAAATTTCCCTCGTATCCATTCGAACCCGACCCGAGTTAGAAAATTCAAAAATTAATGCAAAAAAATTCTAAAAATTAAACAAAGTCATCCGGGCTTCATTTCAAGACGAAACGGGTCAGGACAGGCTGAAAAATAGAGAACAAAAAAAATTTCCTTCCTATCCGTTCGAACCCAACCCGAGTTAGAAAATTAAAAAATAAAAGCCAAAAAATTCTAAAAGTTAAAAAACATCATCCAGGATTCATTTCAAGACGAAACGGGTCAGGACAGGCCGACAAATATAGAACAAAAGAAATTTCTTTCCTATCCGTTTGAACCTGACCCGAGTTAGAAAAATCAAAAATAAATGCAAAAAAATTCCAAAAATTTAAAAATATCATCCGGGCTTCATTTCAAGACGAAACGGGTGAGGACAGGCTGAAAAATAGAGAACAAAAAGAATTTCCTTCCTATCCGTTCGAACTCGACCCAGGTTAGAAAATTCAAAAATAAATGCAAAAAAATTTTAAAAATTTAAAAACATCATTCAGGTTTCATTTCAAGACGAAACGGGAGAAGACCGGCCAAAATATAGAGTATAAAAAAAATTTCTTTCCTATCCATACGAACCCGACCCGAGTTAGAGAATTCAAAAATAAATGCAAAAAAATTCTAAAAATTAAAAAACATCATCCAGGCTTCATGTCCAGACGAAACGGGCCAGGACAGGCCGAAAAATAGAGAACAAAAAAAATTTCCTTCCTGTCCGCTCGAACCCTACCCGAGTTAGAAAATTAAAAAACTAAATGCCAAAAAATTCTAAAAATTAAAAACATCATCCAGGCTTCATTTCAAGACGAAACGGGTCAGGACAGGCCGACAAATAGAGAACAAAAGAAATTTCTTTCCTATCCGTTTGAACCTGACCCGAGTTAGAAAATTAAAAAAAAAATGCAAAAAAATTCTAAAAATTAAAAAACATCGTCTAGGTTTCATTCCAAGACGAAACTGGTGAAAACAGGCCGAGAAATAGAGAACAAAAATAATCTCCTTCCAATCCGTTCGAACAAGACCCGAGTTAGAAAATTCAAAAATAAATGCAAAAAAATTCTAAAAATTAAAAAACATCATCCGGGATTCATTTCAAGACGAAACGGGTTAGGTCAGGCCGAAAAATAGAGAACAAAAAAAATTTCCCTCGTATCCGTTCGAACCCGACCCGAGTTAGAAAATTCAAAAATGAATGCAAAAAAATTCTAAAAATTAAACAAAGTCATCCGGGCTTCATTTCAAGACGAAACGAGTCAGGACAGGCTGAAAAATAGAGAACAGAAGAAATTTCTTTCCTATCCGTTTGAACCTGACCCGAGTTAGAAAATTCAAAAATAAATGCAAAAAAATTCTAAAAATTAAAAAACATCGTCCAGGTTTCATTCCAAGACGAAACGGGTGAAAACAGGCCGAGAAATAGAGAACAAAAATAATCTCCTTCCAATCCGTTCGAACAAGACCCGAGTTAGAAAATTCAAAAATAAATGCAAAAAAATTCTAAAAATTAAAAAAACATCATCCGGGCTTCATTTCAAGACGAAACGGATCAGGACAGGCCGAAAATAGAGAACAAAAAAAATTTCCCTCGTATCCATTCGAACCCGACCCGAGTTAGAAAATTCAAAAATTAATGCAAAAAAATTCTAAAAATTAAACAAAGTCATCCGGGCTTCATTTCAAGACGAAACGGGTCAGGACAGGCTGAAAAATAGAGAACAAAAAAAATTTCCTTCCTATCCGTTCGAACCCAACCCGAGTTAGAAAATTAAAAAATAAAGCCAAAAAATTCTAAAAGTTAAAAAACATCATCCAGGATTCATTTCAAGACGAAACGGGTCAGGACAGGCCGACAAATAGAGAACAAAAGAAATTTCTTTCCTATCCGTTTGAACCTGACCCGAGTTAGAAAAATCAAAAATAAATGCAAAAAAATTCCAAAAATTTAAAAATATCATCCGGGCTTCATTTCAAGACGAAACGGGTGAGGACAGGCTGAAAAATAGAGAACAAAAAGAATTTCCTTCCTATCCGTTCGAACTCGACCCAGGTTAGAAAATTCAAAAATAAATGCAAAAAAATTTTAAAAATTTAAAAACATCATTCAGGTTTCATTTCAAGACGAAACGGGAGAAGACCGGCCAAAAAATAGAGTATAAAAAAAATTTCTTTCCTATCCATTCGAACCCGACCCGAGTTAGAGAATTCAAAAATAAATGCAAAAAAATTCTAAAAATTAAAAAACATCATCCAGGCTTCATGTCCAGACGAAACGGGCCAGGACAGCCCGAAAAATAGAGAACAAAAAAAATTTCCTTCCTATCCGTTCGAACAAGACCCGAGTTATAAAATTCAAAAATAAATGAAAAAAAATTCTACAAATTAAAAAACATCATCCAGGTTTCATTTCCAGACTAAACAGGCCAGGACAGGCCGAAAAATAGGGAACAAAAATAAGTTCCTTCCTATCCGTACGAACCTGGCCCAAGAAAGAAAATTCGAAAAGAAATGCAAAAAAATTTTAAAAATTAAGAAACGTCATCCAGACCTCAGTTCAAGACGAAACAGGTCAAGACAGACTGAAAAATAGAGAACAAAGAAAATTTCAATTCTATCCGTTCGAACCCGACCCGAGTTAGAAAATTAAAAAATAAATGCAAAAAAATTCTAAAAGAGAAAAAACATCATGCCGGCTTCATTTCAAGGCGAGAAAAGTCAGGACAGGCCGAAAAATAGAGAACAAAAAAATTTCCTTCCTGTCCGTTCGAACCCAACCCGAGTTAGAAAATTAAAAAATAAATGACAAAAAATTCTAAAAATTAAAAAACATCATCCAGGCTTCATTTCAAGACGAAACGGGTCAGGATAGGCCGACAAATAGAGAACAAAAGAAATTTCTTTCCTATCCGTTTGAACCAGACCCGAGTTAGAAAATTCAAAACTAAATGCAAAGAAATTCTAAAAATTAAAAAACATCATCCAGGTTTCATTTCAAGAAGAAACGGGTGAAGACAGGCCGAAAAATAGAGAACAAAAATAATTTCCTTCCAAACCGTTCGAACCCGACTCGAGTTAGAAAATTCAAAAATAAATGCAAAAAAATTTTAAAAATTAAAAAACATCATCCGGGCTTCATTTCAAGACGAAACGGGTCAGGACAGGCCGAAAAATAGAGAACAAAAAAAATTTCCTTCCTATCCGTTCGAACCTGGCCCAAGTTAGAAAATTCGAAAATAAAGGAAATAAAATTTTAAAAATTAAAAAACGTCATCCAGGCTTCATTTCAAGACGAAACAGGTCATGACAGGCCGAAAATAAAGAACAAATATAAGTTCCTTCCTGTCCGATCGAACCCGACCCGAGTTAGAAAATTCAAAAATAAATGCAAAAAAATTTAAAAAATTAAAAAACATCATCCGGGCTTCATTTCAAGACGAAACGGGTCAGGACAGGCCGAAAAATAGAGAACAAAAACAATTTCCTTCGTATCCGTTTGAACCCGACCCGAGTTAGAGAATTAAAAAATAAATGCAAAAAATTTTACAAATTAAAAAACATCATCCAGACTTCATTTCAAGACGAAACGGGCCAGCACAGGCTAAAAAAAAGAGAACAAAAATAATTTCCTTCCTCTCCGTTCGAACCAGACCCGAGTTAGAAAATCCAAAAATAAATGCAAAAAAATTCCAAAAACTAAACAACGTCATCCGTGCTTCCTTTCAAGACGAAACGGGTCAGGACAGGCTGAAAAATAGAGAACAAAAAAAATTTCCTTCCTATCCGTTCGAACCCGACCCGAGTTTAAAAACTCAAAAATAAATGCAAAAAAATTTAAAAAATTAAACAACGTCATCCGGGCTTCATTTCAATACGAAATGGGTCAGGACAGGCCGAAAAATAGAGAACAAAAAAAATTTCCTTCCTATCCGTTCGAACCCGACCCGAGTTAGACCATTCAAAAATAAATGCAAAAAAATTATAAAAATTAAAAAACATCATCCAGACTTCATTTCAAGACGAAACGGGCCAGGACAGGCCGAAAAAAAAAAAAAGACAAAAATAATTTCCTTCCTATCCTTTCGAACCAGACCCGAGTTAGAAAATTCAAAAATAAATGCCAAAAAATTCTAAAAACTAAACAACGTCATCCGTGCTTCCTTTCAAGACGAAACGGGTCAGGACAGGCCGAAAAATAGAGAACAAAAAAAATTTCCCTTGTGTCCGTTAGAACCTGACCCGAGTTAGAAAATTCAAAAATGAATGCAAAAAAATTCTAAGAATTAAACAAAGTCATCCGGGCTTCATTTCAGGTCGAAACGGGTCGGGACAGGCTGAAAAATAGAGAACAAAAAAAATTTCCTTCCTATCCGTTCGAACCCGACCCGAGTTAAAAAATTCAAAAATAAATGCAAAAAAATTTAAAAAATTAAACAACGTCATCCGGGCTTCATTTCAATACGAAATCGGTCAGGACAGGCCGAAAAATAGAGAACAAAAAAAATTTCCTTCCTATCCGTTCGAACCCGACCCGAGTTAGACCATTCAAAAATAAATGCAAAAAAATTATAAAAATTAAAAAACATCATCCAGACTTCATTTCAAGACGAAACGGGCCAGGACAGGCCGAAAAAAAAAAAAGACAAAAATAATTTCCTTCCTATCCTTTCGAACCAAACCCGAGTTAGAAAATTCGAAAATAAATGCAAAAAAATTCTAAAAATTAAACAACGTCATCCGGGTTTCATTTCAAGATGAAACGAGTCAGGACAGGCCGAAAAATAGAGAACAAAAAAAATTTCCTTCCTATCCGTTCGAACCAGACCCGAGTTAGAAAATTAAAAAAGAAATGGAAAAAATTTTTAAAAATTAAAAAACATTATCCAGGCTTCATTTCAAGACAAAACAGGTCAGGACAGGCCGAAAAATAGAGAACAAAGATAATTTCAATCCTATCCGTTTGAACCCGACCCGAGTTAGAAAATTGAAAAATAAAAGCAAAAAAATTCTAAAAATTAAACAATGTCATCCAGGCTTCATTTCAAGACGAAACGGGTCAGGACAGGCTGAAAAATAGAGAACAAAAAAAATTTCCTTCCTATCCGTTCGAACCAGACCCGAGTTAGAAAATTAAAAATGAAATGCAAAAAAATTCTAAAAATTGAACAACGTCATCCGGGCTTCATTTCAAGATGAGACGGGTTAGGACAGGCCGAAAAATAGAGAACAAAAAAAGTTTCCTTCCAATCCGTTCGAACCCGACCCGAGTTAGACCATTCAAAAATAAATGCAAAAAAATTATAAAAATTAAAAAACATCATCCAGACTTCATTTCAAGACGAAACGGGCCAGGACAGGCCGAAAAAAAAAAAAAGACAAAAATAATTTCCTTCCTATCCTTTCGAACCAGACCCGAGTTAGAAAATTCAAAAATAAATGCCAAAAAATTCTAAAAACTAAACAACGTCATCCGTGCTTCCTTTCAAGACGAAACGGGTCAGGACAGGCCGAAAAATAGAGAACAAAAAAAATTTCCCTTGTGTCCGTTAGAACCTGACCCGAGTTAGAAAATTCAAAAATGAATGCAAAAAAATTCTAAGAATTAAACAAAGTCATCCGGGCTTCATTTCAGGTCGAAACGGGTCGGGACAGGCTGAAAAATAGAGAACAAAAAAAATTTCCTTCCTATCCGTTCGAACCCGACCCGAGTTAAAAAATTCAAAAATAAATGCAAAAAAATTTAAAAAATTAAACAACGTCATCCGGGCTTCATTTCAATACGAAATGGGTCAGGACAGGCCGAAAAATAGAGAACAAAAAAAATTTCCTTCCTATCCGTTCGAACCCGACCCGAGTTAGACCATTCAAAAATAAATGCAAAAAAATTATAAAAATTAAAAAACATCATCCAGACTTCATTTCAAGACGAAACGGGCCAGGACAGGCCGAAAAAAAAAAAAGACAAAAATAATTTCCTTCCTATCCTTTCGAACCAAACCCGAGTTAGAAAATTCGAAAATAAATGCAAAAAAATTCTAAAAATTAAACAACGTCATCCGGGTTTCATTTCAAGATGAAACGAGTCAGGACAGGCCGAAAAATAGAGAACAAAAAAAATTTCCTTCCTATCCGTTCGAACCAGACCCGAGTTAGAAAATTAAAAAAGAAATGGAAAAAATTTTTAAAAATTAAAAAACATTATCCAGGCTTCATTTCAAGACAAAACAGGTCAGGACAGGCCGAAAAATAGAGAACAAAGATAATTTCAATCCTATCCGTTTGAACCCGACCCGAGTTAGAAAATTGAAAAATAAAAGCAAAAAAATTCTAAAAATTAAACAATGTCATCCAGGCTTCATTTCAAGACGAAACGGGTCAGGACAGGCTGAAAAATAGAGAACAAAAAAAATTTCCTTCCTATCCGTTCGAACCAGACCCGAGTTAGAAAATTAAAAATGAAATGCAAAAAAATTCTAAAAATTGAACAACGTCATCCGGGCTTCATTTCAAGATGAGACGGGTTAGGACAGGTCGAAAAATAGAGAACAAAAAAAGTTTCCTTACAATCCGTTCGAACCAGACCCAGGTCAGAAAATTCAAAAATAAATGCAAAAAAATTTTAAAAATTAAAAAACATCATCCAGACTTCATTTCAAGACGAAACGGGCCAGGACAGGCCGAAAAAAAGAGAACAAAAATAATTTCCTTCCTATCCGTTCGAACCCAACCCGAGTTAGAAAATTCAAAAATAATTGCAAAAAAATTCTAAAAATTAAACAACGTCATCCGGGCTTCATTTGAAGAGGAATCGGGTCAGGACAGGCCGAAAAATAGAGAACAAAAATAATTTCCTTCCTATCCGTTCGAACCAGACCCGAGTTAGAAAATTCAAAAATAAATGCAATAAAATTTTAAAAATTAAAAAACATCATCCAGACTTCATTTCAAGACGAAACGGGCCAGGACAGACCGAAAAAAAGAGAACAAAAATAATTTCCTTCCTATCCGTTCGAACCAGACCCGAGTTAGAAAATTAAAAAAAAAATGCAAAAAAATTCTAAAAATTGAACAACGTCATCCGGGCTTCGTTTCAAGATGAGACGGGTCAGGACAGGCCGAAAAATAGAGAACAAAAAAAATTTCCTTCCTATCCGTTCGAACATGGCCCAAGTTAGAAAATTTGAAAAGAAATGCAAAAAAATTTTAAAAATTAAAAAACGTCATCCAGGCTTCATTTCAAGACGAAACAGATCAGGACAGGCCAAAAAATTTAGAACAAAGAAAATTTCAATAATATCCATTCGAACCCGACCCGAGTTAGAATATTCAAAAATAAATGCAAAAAAATTCTAAAAAAGAAAAAACATTATGCAGGCTTCATTTCAAGACAAAACAGGTCAGGACAAGACGAAAAATAGAGAACAAAAAAATTTCCTTCCTATCCATTCAAACCCTACACGAGTTAGAAAATTAAAAAATAAATGCAAAAAAATAGTAAAAATTAAAAAACATCATCCAGGCTTCATTTCAATACGAAACGAGTCAGGACAGGCCGACAAATAGAGAACAAAAGAAATTTCTTTCCTATCCGTTTGAACCTGACCCGAGTTAGAAAATTCAAAAATAAATGCAAAAAAATTCTAAAAACTAAAAAACATCGTCCAGGTTTCATTCCAAGACGAAACGGGTGAAGACAGGCCGAGAAATAGAGAACAAAAATAATCTCCTTCCAATCCGTGCGAACAAGACCCGAGTTGGAAAATTCAAAAATAAATGCAAAAAAATTCTAAAAATTAAAAAACATCATCCGGGCTTCATTTAAAGACGAAACGGGTCAGGACAGGCCGAAAAATAGAGAACAAAAAAAATTTCCTTTCGATCCGTTCGAACCTAACCCGTGTTAGAAAATTCAAAAATAAATGCAAAAAAATTTTAAAAATTAAAAAACATCATCCGAGCTTCATTTCAAGACGAAACGGGTGAGGGCAGGCCGAAAAAAAGAGAACAAAAAAAAATTCCTTCCTATCCGTTTGAACCCGACCCAAGTTAGAAAATTCAAAAATAAACGCAAAAAAATTTTAAAAATTAAAAAACATCATTCAAGTTTCATTTCAAGACGAAACGGGAGAAGACCGGCCAAAAAATAGAGTATAAAAAAAATTTCTTTCCTATCCATTCAAACCCGACACGAGTTACAGAATTCAAAAATAAATGCAAAAAAATTCTAAAAATTAAAAAACATCATCTAGGCTTCATGTCCAGACGAAACGGGCCAGGACAGGCCGAAAAATAGAGAAGAAAAAAATTTCCTTCCTATCCGTTCGAACCAGACCCGAGTTATAAAATTCAAAAATAAATGCAAAAAAATTCTAAAAATTAAAAAACATCATCCAGGCTTCATTTCCAGACTAAACTGGCCAAGACAGGCCGAAAAATAGAGAACAAAAGTAAGTTCCTTCCTATCCGTTCGAACCCGACCCAAGTTAGAAAATTCAAAAATAAATGCAAAAAAATTTTAAAAATTAAAAAACATCATCCGGGCTTCATTTCAAGACGAAACGGGTCAGGACAGGCTGAAAAATAGAGAACAAAAAAAATTTTCTTCGTATCCGTTCGTACCCGACCCGAGTTAGAGAATTCAAAAATAAATGCAAAAAAATTTTACAAATTAAAAAACATCATCCAGACTTCATTTCAAGACGAAACGGGCGAGGACAGGCCGAAAAAAGAGAACAAAAATAATTTCCTTCCTATCCGTTCGAACCAGACCCGAGTTAGAAAATTCAAAAATAAATGCAAAAAAATTCTAAAAACTAAACAACGTCATCCGCGCTTCATTTCAAGACGAAACGGGTCAGGACAGGCTGAAAAATAGAGAACAAAAGAAATTTCCCTCGTATCCGTTCGAACCCGACCCGAGTTAGAAAATTCAAAAATGAATGCAAAAAAATTATAAAAATTAAACAAAGTCATCCGGGCTTCATTTCAAGACGAAACGGGTCAGGACAGGCTGAAAAATAGAGAACAAAAAAAATTTCCTTCCTATCCGTTCAAACCCGACCCGAGTTAGAAAATTCAAAAATAAATGCAAAAAAATTTAAAAATTAAACAACGTCATGATTTCAAGACGGGCTCAGGACAGGCCGAAAAATAGAGAACAAAAAATATTTCCTTCCTATCCGTTCGAACCCGACCCGAGTTAGAAAATTCAATAATAAATGCAAAAAAATTTAAAAATTAAAAAACATCATCTAGACTTCATTTCAAGATGAAACGGGCCAAGACAGACCGAGAAAAAGAAGACAAAAATAATTTCCTTCCTATCCGTTCGAACCAGACCCGAGTTAGAAAATTCAAAAATAAATGCAAAAAAATTCTAAAAATTAAACAACGTCATCCGCGCTTCATTTCAAGATGAAACGAGTCAGGACAGGCCAAAAAATAGAGAACAAAAAAAATTTCCTTCCTATCCGTTCGAACCCGACCCGAGTCAGAGAATTCAAAAATAAAAGTAAAAAAAATTTAAAAATTAAAAAACATCATCCAGACTTCATTTCAAGACGAAATGGGCCAGGACAGGCCCAAAAAAAGAGAAAAAAAATAATTTCCTTCCTATCCGTTCGAACCTGGCCCAAGTTAGAAAATTCGAAAACAAATGGAAAAAATTTTTAAAAATTAAAAAACATTATCCAGGCTTCATTTCAATACGAAACAGGCCAGGACAGGCCGAAAAATAGAGAACAAAGAAAATTTCAATCCTATCCGTTCGAACCCGACCTGAGTTAGAAAATTGAAAAATAAATGCAAAAAAATTCTAAAAATTAAACAATGTCATCCAGGCTTCATTTCAAGACGAAACGGGTCAGGACAGGCTGAAAAATAGAGAACAAAAAAAATTTCCTTCCTATCCGTTCGAACCCAACCCGAGTTAGAAAATTCAAAAATAATTGCAAAAAAATTCTAAAAATTAAACAACGTCATCCGGGCTTCATTTGAAGAGGAAACGGGTCAGGACAGGCCGAAAAATAGAGAACAAAAATAATTTCCTTCCTACCCGTTCGAACCAGACCCGAGTTAGAAAATTCAAAAATAAATGCAAAAAAATTTTAAAAATTAAAAAACATCATCCAGACTTCATTTCAAGACGAAACGGGCCAGGACAGACCGAAAAAAAGAGAACAAAAATAATTTCCTTCCTTTCCGTTCGAACCAGACCCGAGTTAGAAAATTAAAAAAAAAAAAGTCAAAAAAATTCTAAAAATTAAACAACGTCATCCGGGCTTCATTTCAAGATGAAACGGGTCAGGACAGGCCGAAAAATAGAAAACAAAAAAAATTTCCATCCTATCCGTTCGAACATGGCCCAAGTTAGAAAATTCGAAAAGAAATGCAAAAAAATTCTAAAAATTAAAAAACATCATCCGGGCTTCATTTAAAGACGAAACGGGTCAGGACAGGCCGAAAAATAGAGAACCAAAAAAATTTCCTTTCGATCCGTTCGAACCTAACCCGTGTTAGAAAATTCAAAAATAAATGCAAAAAAATTTTAAAAATTAAAAAATATCATCCGGGCTTCATTTCAAGACGAAACGGGTGAGGACAGGCCGAAAAAAAGAGAACAAAAAAAATTTCCTTCCTATCCGTTTGAACCCGACCCAAGTTAGAAAATTCAAAAATAAATGCAAAAAAATTTTAAAAATTAAAAAACATCATTCAGGTTTCATTTCAAGACGAAACGGGAGAAGACCGGCCAAAAAATAGAGTATAAAAAAAATTTCTTTCCTATCCATTCAAACCCGACACGAGTTACAGAATTCAAAAATAAATGAAAAAAATTCTGAAAATTAAAAAACATCATCTAGGCTTCATGTCCAGACGAAACGGGCCAGGACAGGCCGAAAAATAGAGAAGAAAAAAATTTCCTTCCTATCCGTTCGAACCAGACCCGAGTTATAAAATTCAAAAATAAATGCAAAAAAATTCTAAAAATTAAAAAACATCATCCAGGCTTCATTTCCAGACTAAACAGGCCAAGACAGGCCGAAAAATAGAGAACAAAAGTAAGTTCCTTCCTATCCGTTCGAACCCGACCCAAGTTAGAAAATTCAAAAATAAATGCAAAAAAATTTTAAAAATTAAAAAACATCATCCGGGCTTCATTTCAAGACGAAACGGGTCAGGACAGGCCGAAAAATAGAGAACAAAAAAAATTTTCTTCGTATCCGTTCGAACCCGACCCGAGTTAGAGAATTCAAAAATAAATGCAAAAAAATTTTACAAATTAAAAAACATCATCCAGACTTCATTTCAAGACGAAACGGGCCAGCACAGGCTAAAAAAAAGAGAACAAAAATAATTTCCTTCCTATCCGTTCGAACCAGACCCGAGTTAGAAAATCCAAAAATAAATGCAAAAAAATTCTAAAAACTAAACAACGTCATCCGTGCTTCCTTTCAAGGCGAAACGGGTCAGGACAGGCTGAAAAATAGAGAACAAAAAAAATTTCCTTCCTATCCGTTCGAACCCGACCCGAGTTAGAAAATTCAAAAATAAATGCAAAAAAATTTAAAAAATTAAACAACGTCATCCGGACTTCATTTCAAGACGAAACGGCTCAGGACAGGCCGAAAAATAGAGAACAAAAAATATTTCCTTCCTATCCGTTCGAACCCGACCCGAGTTAGAAAATTCAATAATAAATGCAAAAAAATTTAAAAATTAAAAAACATCATCTAGACTTCATTTCAAGATGAAACGGGCCAAGACAGACCGAGAAAAAGAAGACAAAAATAATTTCCTTCCTATCCGTTCGAACCAGACCCGAGTTAGAAAATTCAAAAATAAATGCAAAAAAATTCTAAAAATTAAACAACGTCATCCGCGCTTCATTTCAAGATGAAACGAGTCAGGACAGGCCAAAAAATAGAGAACAAAAAAAATTTCCTTCCTATCCGTTCGAACCCGACCCGAGTCAGAGAATTCAAAAATAAAAGTAAAAAAAAATTAAAAATTAAAAAACATCATCCAGACTTCATTTCAAGACGAAATGGGCCAGGACAGGCCCAAAAAAAGAGAAAAAAAATAATTTCCTTCCTATCCGTTCGAACCTGGCCCAAGTTAGAAAATTCGAAAACAAATGGAAAAAATTTTTAAAAATTAAAAAACATTATCCAGGCTTCATTTCAATACGAAACAGGCCAGGACAGGCCGAAAAATAGAGAACAAAGAAAATTTCAATCCTATCCGTTCAAACCCGACCTGAGTTAGAAAATTGAAAAATAAATGCAAAAAAATTCTAAAAATTAAACAATGTCATCCAGGCTTCATTTCAAGACGAAACGGGTCAGGACAGGCTGAAAAATAGAGAACAAAAAAAATTTCCTTCCTATCCGTTCGAACCCAACCCGAGTTAGAAAATTCAAAAATAATTGCAAAAAAATTCTAAAAATTAAACAACGTCATCCGGGCTTCATTTGAAGAGGAAACGGGTCAGGACAGGCCGAAAAATAGAGAACAAAAATAATTTCCTTCCTACCCGTTCGAACCAGACCCGAGTTAGAAAATTCAAAAATAAATGCAAAAAAATTTTAAAAATTAAAAAACATCATCCAGACTTCATTTCAAGAAGAAACGGGCCAGGACAGACCGAAAAAAAGAGAACAAAAATAATTTCCTTCCTTTCCGTTCGAACCAGACCCGAGTTAGAAAATTAAAAAAAAAAAAGTCAAAAAAATTCTAAAAATTAAACAACGTCATCCGGGCTTCATTTCAAGATGAAACGGGTCAGGACAGGCCGAAAAATAGAAAACAAAAAAAATTTCCATCCTATCCGTTCGAACATGGCCCAAGTTAGAAAATTCAAAAAGAAATGCAAAAAAATTCTAAAAATTAAAAAACATCATCCGGGCTTCATTTAAAGACGAAACGGGTCAGGACAGGCCGAAAAATAGAGAACCAAAAAAATTTCCTTTCGATCCGTTCGAACCTAACCCGTGTTAGAAAATTCAAAAATAAATGCAAAAAAATTTTAAAAATTAAAAAACATCATCCGGGCTTCATTTCAAGACGAAACGGGTGAGGACAGGCCGAAAAAAAGAGAACAAAAAAAATTTCCTTCCTACCCGTTTGAACCCGACCCAAGTTAGAAAATTCAAAAATAAATGCAAAAAAATTTTAAAAATTAAAAAACATCATTCAGGTTTCATTTCAAGACGAAACGGGAGAAGACCGGCCAAAAAATAGAGTATAAAAAAAATTTCTTTCCTATCCATTCAAACCCGACACGAGTTACAGAATTCAAAAATAAATGCAAAAAAATTCTAAAAATTAAAAAACATCATCTAGGCTTCATGTCCAGACGAAACGGGCCAGGACAGGCCGAAAAATAGAGAAGAAAAAAATTTCCTTCCTATCCGTTCGAACCAGACCCGAGTTATAAAATTCAAAAATAAATGCAAAAAAAATCTAAAAATTAAAAAACATCATCCAGGCTTCATTTCCAGACTAAACTGGCCAAGACAGGCCGAAAAATAGAGAACAAAAGTAAGTTCCTTCCTATCCGTTCGAACCCGACCCAAGTTAGAAAATTCAAAAATAAATGCAAAAAAATTTTAAAAATTAAAAAACATCATCCGGGCTTCATTTCAAGACGAAACGGGTCAGGACAGGCTGAAAAATAGAGAACAAAAAAAATTTTCTTCGTATCCGTTCGAACCCGACCCGAGTTAGAGAATTCAAAAATAAATGCAAAAAAATTTTACAAATTAAAAAACATCATCCAGACTTCATTTCAAGACGAAACGGGCGAGGACAGGCCGAAAAAAGAGAACAAAAATAATTTCCTTCCTATCCGTTCGAACCAGACCCGAGTTAGAAAATTCAAAAATAAATGCAAAAAAATTCTAAAAACTAAACAACGTCATCCGCGCTTCATTTCAAGACGAAACGGGTCAGGACAGGCGAAAAATAGAGAACAAAAGAAATTTCCCTCGTATCCGTTCGAACCCGACCCGAGTTAGAAAATTCAAAAATGAATGCAAAAAAATTATAAAAATTAAACAAAGTCATCCGGGCTTCATTTCAAGACGAAACGGGTCAGGACAGGCTGAAAAATAGAGAACAAAAAAAATTTCCTTCCTATCCGTTCAAACCCGACCCGAGTTAGAAAATTCAAAAATAAATGCAAAAAAATTTAAAAAATTAAACAACGTCATCCGGGCTTCATTTCAAGACGAAACGGCTCAGGACAGGCCGAAAAATAGAGAACAAAAAATATTTCCTTCCTATCCGTTCGAACCCGACCCGAGTTAGAAAATTCAATAATAAATGCAAAAAAATTTTAAAAATTAAAAAACATCATCTAGACTTCATTTCAAGATGAAACGGGCCAGGACAGACCGAGAAAAAGAAGACAAAAATAATTTCCTTCCTATCCGTTCGAACCAGACCCGAGTTAGAAAATTCAAAAATAAATGCAAAAAAATTCTAAAAATTAAACAACGTCATCCGCGCTTCATTTCAAGATGAAACGAGTCAGGACAGGCCAAAAAATAGAGAACAAAAAAAATTTCCTTCCTATCCGTTCGAACCCGACCCGAGTCAGAGAATTCAAAAATAAAAGTAAAAAAAATTTAGAAATTAAAAAACATCATCCAGACTTCATTTCAAGACGAAATGGGCCAGGACAGGCCCAAAAAAAGAGAACAAAAATGATTTCCTTCCTATCCGTTCGAACCTGGCCCAAGTTAGAAAATTCGAAAACAAATGGAAAAATTTTTTAAAAATTAAAAAACATTATCCAGGCTTCATTTCAAGACAAAACAGGCCAGGACAGGCCGAAAAATAGAGAACAAAGAAAATTTCAATCCTATCCGTTCGAACCCGACCTGAGTTAGAAAATTGAAAAATAAATGCAAAAAAATTCTAAAAATTAGACAATGTCATCCAGGCTTCATTTCAAGACGAAACGGGTCAGGACAGGCTGAAAAATAGGGAACAAAAAAAATTTCCTTCCTATCCGTTCGAACCCAACCCGAGTTAGAAAATTCAAAAATAATTGCAAAAAAATTCTAAAAATTAAACAACGTCATCCGGGCTTCATTTGAAGAGGAAACGGGTCAGGACAGGCCGAAAAATAGAGAACAAAAATAATTTCCTTCCTACCCGTTCGAACCAGACCCGAGTTAGAAAATTCAAAAATAAATGCAAAAAAATTTTAAAAATTAAAAAACATCATCCAGACTTCATTTCAAGACGAAACGGGCCAGGACAGATCGAAAAAAAGAGAACAAAAATAATTTCCTTCCTTTCCGTTCGAACCAGACCCGAGTTAGAAAATTAAAAAAAAAAGTCAAAAAAATTCTAAAAATTAAACAACGTCATCCGGGCTTCATTTCAAGATGAAACGGGTCAGGACAGGCCGAAAAATAGAAAACAAAAAAAATTTCCATCCTATCCGTTCGAACATGGCCCAAGTTAGAAAATTCGAAAAGAAATGCAAAAAAATTTTAAAAATTGAAAAACGTCATCCAGGCTTCATTTCAAGACAAAACAGATCAGGACAGGCCAAAAAATTTAGAACAAAGAAAATTTCAATCCTATCCGTTCGAACCCGACCCGAGTTAGAAAATTCAAAAATAAATGCAAAAAAATTCTAAAAAAGAAAAAGCATTATGCAGGCTTCATTTCAACACAAAACAGGTCAGGACAGGCCAATAAATAGAGAACAAAAAAATTTACTTCCTATCCATTCGAACCCTACACGAGTTAGAAAATTAAAAAATAAATGCAAAAAAATACTAAAAATTAAAAAACATCATCCAGGCTTCATTTCAAGACGAAACGAGTCAGGACAGGCCGACAAATAGAGAACAAAAGAAATTTCTTTCCTATTCGTTTAAACCCGACGCAGGTTAGAAAATTCAAAACTAAATGCAAAAAAATTCTAAAAAAGAAAAAACATTATGCAGGCTTCATTTCAAGACAAAACAGGTCATGACAAGGCCAAAAAATAGAGAACAAAAAAATTTCCTTCCTATCCATTCGAACCCTACACGAGTTAGAAAATTAAAAAATAAATGCAAAAAAATACTAAAAATTAAAAAACATCATCCAGGATTCATTTAAAGACGAAACGGATCAGGACAGGCCGAAAAATTGAGAACAAAAATAATTTCCTTCCCCTCCGTTCGAACCCGACCCGAGCTACAAAATTCAAAAAATAAATGCAAAAAAAATTTAAAAATTAAAAAACAGCATCCAGGCTTCATTTCAAGACGAAACGGGTCAGCACAGACCGAAAAATCAAGGACAAAAAAAATTTCCTTCCTATACGTTCGAACCCGACACGAGTTAGAAAATTCAAAAATAAATGCAAAAAAATTTTAAAAATTAAAAAACAACATCCAGGATTCATTTCAAGACGAAACGGGTCAGGAAAGGCCGAAAAATTGGGAACAAAAATAATTTCCTTCCTATCCGTTCGAACTCGACCCGAGCTAGAAAATTCAAAAAATAAATGAAAAAAAATTCTAAAAATTAAAAAACATCATCCAGGGTTCATTTTAAGACCATACGGGCCAGGATAGGCTGAAAAATAGAGAACAAAAATAATTTCCTTCCTACCCGTTTGAAACCGGCCCGAGTTCGAAAATTCTAAAATAAATGCAAAAAAATTTTAAAAATTAAAAAACATCTTCCAGACTTCGTTTCAAGACGAAACGGGTCAGGACAGGCCGAAATATTGAGAACAAAAATAATTTCCTTCCTATCCGTTCGAACCCGACCCGAGCTAGAAAATTCAAAAAATAAATGCAAAAAAATTTTAAAAATTAAAAAACATCATCCAGGCTTCATTTCAAGACGAAACAGGTCAGCATAGGCCAAAAAATCGAGAACAAAAAAAATTTCCTTCCTATCCGTTCGAACCCGACACGAGTTAGAAAATTCAAAAAATAAATGCAAAACAATTTTAAAAATTAAAACACATCATCCAGGCTTCATTTCAAGACGAAACGGGTCAGGACAGGCCGAAAAATTGAGAACAAAAATAATTTCCTTTCTATCCGTTCGAACCTGATCCGAGCTAGAAAATTCAAAAAATAAATGCAAAAAAATTTTAAAAATTAAAAAACATCATCTAGCCTTCATTTCAAGACGAAACGAGTCAGGAGAGGCCGAAAAATTGGGAACAAAAATAATTTCCTTCCTATCCTTTCGAACCCGACCCGAGCTAGAAAATTCAAAAAATAAATGCAAAAAAATTCTAAAAATTAAAAAATATCATCCAGGGTTCATTTCAAGACCATAAGGGTCAGGACATACCGAAAAATTGAGAACAAAAATAATTTCCTTCGTACCTGTTCGAACCCGGGCCGAGTTAGAAAATTCGAAAATAAATGCAAAAAAATTCTAAAAATTAAAACACATCATCCAGGGTTCATTTCAAGACCATACGGGCCAGGATAGGACGAAAAATAGAGAACAAAAATAATTTCCTTCCTACCCGTTCGAAACCGGCCCAAGTTCGAAAATTATAAATAAATGCAGTAAAATTTTAAAAATTAAATTTTAAAAATTAAAAAACATCATCCAGGGTTCATTTCAAGACGAAACGGGTCAGGACAGGCCGAAAAATTGAGAACAAAATAATTTCCTTCCTCTCCATTCGAACTCGACCCGAGCTAGAAAATTCAAAAAATAAATGCAAAAAAATTCTAAAAATTAAAAAACATCATCCAGGGTTCATTTCAAGACCATACGGGCCAGGATAGGCTGAAAAATAGAGAACAAAAATAATTTCCTTCCTACCCGTTCGAACCCAGCCCGAGTTAGAAAATTCTAAAATAAATGCAAAAAAATTTTAAAAATTGAAAAACATCATCTAGGCTTCATTTCAAGACGGAACAGGTCAGCACAGGTCGAAAAATCGAGAACAAAAATAATTTCCTTCCTACCCGTTCGAAACCGGTCCGAGTTCGAAAATTCTAAAATAAATGCAAAAAAATTTTAAAAATTAAAAAACATCATCCCGGCTTCATTTCAAGAAGAAACAGGTCAGGACAGGCCGAAAAATTGAGAACCAAAATAATTTCCTTCCTATCCTTTCGAACCCGACCCGTGCTAGAAAATTCAAAAAATAAATGCAAAAAAATTCTAAAAATTAAAAAATATCATCCAGGGTTCATTTCAAGACCATACAGGCCAGGATAGGCCGAAAAATAGAGAACAAAAATAATTTCCTTCAAACCCGTTCGTACCCGACCCGAGCTAGAAAATTCAAAAAATAAATGCAAAAAAATTTTAAAAATTAAAAAACATCATCCAGGCTTCATTTCAAGACGAAACGGGTCAGGACAGGCCGAAAAATCGAGAACAAAAAAAATTTCCTACCTATCCGTTCGAAACCCGACCCGAGCTAGAAAATTCAAAAAATAATGCAAAAAAATTTAAAAAATTAAAAAAATCATCTAGGCTTCATTTCAAGACGAAACGGGTTAGCAAGGCCAAAAATCAGAGGAACAAAAAAAATTTCATTTCCTATCCGTTCGAACTCGAACACGAGTTAGAAAATTTCAAAAATAAATTGGCAAAAAAAATTCTATAAAATAAAAAAAACATTCATCCAGGGTTCATTCAAGACATGAGGCAAGATGGCTGAAAAAAATAGAGAACAAAATAATTTCCTTCCTACCCGTTCGAACCCGGCCCGAGTTAGAATTCGGAAAAAATGCAAAAAAATTTAAAAATTGAACAAACATCATCCAGGCTTCATTTCAAGACGAAAACGGGTCAGGGACAGACCGGGAAAAAATTGAGAACAAAAATTAATTTCCTTCCTACCCGTTCGTACCCGGCCCGAGTTAAAAATCGAAAATAAATGCAAAAAAATTCTAAAAATTTTAAACAATCATCCAGGTTCATTTCAAGACCATCGGGCCAGGATAGGCCGAAAATAGGAGAACAAAAATAATTTCCTTCCTACCGTTCGAACCCGACCCGAGCTAGAAAATTCAAAAAATAAATGCAAAAAAATTTTAAAAATTAAAAAACATCATTCAGGCTTCATTTCAAGACGAAACGGGTCAGGACAGGGCAAAAAATTGAGAACAAAAATAATTTCCTTCCTATCTGTTCGAACTCGACCCGAGCTAGAAAATTCAAAAAATAAATGCAAAAAAATTCTAAAAATTAAAAAACATCATCCAGGGTTCATTTCAAGACCATACGGGCCAGGATAGGCTGAAAAATAGAGAACAAAAATTTCCTTCCTACCCGTTCGAACCCAGCCCGAGTTAGAAAATTCTAAAATAAATGCAAAAAAATTTTAAAAATTGAAAAACATCATCCAGGCTTCATTTCAAGACGAAACGAGTCAGGACAGATCGAAAAATTGAGAACAAAAATAATCTCCTTCCTACCCGTTCGAACCCGACCCGAGCAAGAAAATTCAAAAAATAAATGCAAAAAATTTTTGAAAATTAAAAAACTTCATTCAGGCTTCATTTCAAGACGAAACGGGTCAGCACAGGCCGAAAAATCGAGAACAAAAATAATTTCCTTCCTATCCGTTCGAACCCGACACGAGTTAGAAAATTCAAAAATAAATGCAAAAAAATTTTAAAAATTAAAAAACATCATCTAGGCTTCATTTCAAGACGAAACAGGTCAGCACAGGCCGAAAAATCGAGAACAAAAATAATTTCCTTCCTACCCGTTCGAAACCGGTCCGAGTTCGAAAATTCTAAAATAAATGCAAAAAAATTTTAAAAATTAAAAAACATCATCCCGGCTTCATTTCAAGAAGAAACAGGTCAGGACAGGCCGAAAAATTGAGAACAAAAATAAGTTCCTTCCTATCCTTTCGAACCCGACCCGTGCTAGAAAATTCAAAAAATAAATGCAAAAAAATTCTAAAAATTAAAAAATATCATCCAGGGTTCATTTCAAGACCATACAGGCCAGGATAGGCCGAAAAATAGAGAACAAAAATAATTTCCTTCCAACCCGTTCGTACCCGACCCGAGCTAGAAAATTCAACAAATAAATGCAAAAAAATTTTAAAAATTAAAAAACATCATCCAGGCTTCCTTTCAAGACGAAACGGATCAGGACAGGCCGAAAAATTGAGAACAAAAATAATTTCCTTCCTATCCGTTCGAACCCGACCCGAGCTAGAAAATTCAAAAAATAAATGCAAAAAAATTTTAAAAATTAAAAAACATCATCTAGGCTTCATTTCAAGACGAAACGGGTCAGCACAGGCCGAAAAATCGAGAACAAAAAAACTTTCCTTCCTATCCGTTCGAACTCAACACGAGTTAGAAAAATCAAAATATAAATGCAAAAAAATTCTAAAATTTAAAAAACATCATCCAGGGTTCATTTCAAGACCATAGAGGCCAGGATCGGCCGAAAAATAGAGAACAAAAATAATTTCCTTCCTACCCGTTCGAACCCGGCCCGAGTTAGAAAATTCGAAAATAAATGCAAAAAAGTTTTAAAAATTAAAAAACATCATCCAGGCTTCATTTCAAGACGAAACGGGTCAGGACAGACCGAAAAATTGAGAACAAAAATAATTTCCTTCCTACCCGTTCGAACCCGGGCCGAATGAGAAAATTTGAAAATCAATGTAAAAAAATTCTAAAAATTAAAAAATATCATCCAGGGTTCATTTCAAGACCATACAGGCCAGGATAGGCCGAAAAATAGAGAACAAAAATAATTTCCTTCCTACCCGGTCGAACCCGGCCCGAGTTAGAAAATTCGAAAATAAATGCAAAACAATTCTAAAAATTAAAACACATCATCCAGGGTTCATTTCAAGACCATACGGGCCAGGATAGGCCGAAAAATAGAGAACAAAAATAATTTCCTTCCTACCCGTTCGAAACCGGCCCGAGTTCGAAAATTCTAAAATAAATGCAATAAAATTTTAAAAATTAAAAAATATCGTCCAGGCTTCATTTCAAGACGAAACGGGTCAGGACAGGCCGAAAAATTGAGAAAAAAAATAATTTCGTTCCTCTCCGTTCGAACCCGACCCGAGCTAGAAAATTCAAAAAATAAATGCAAAAAAATTCTAAAAATTAAAAAACATCATCCAGGGTTCATTTCAGGACCATACGGGCCAGGGTAGGCCGAAAAATAGAGAACAAAAATAATTTCCTTCCTACCCGTTCGAACCCAGCCCGAGTTAGAAAATTCTAAAATAAATGCAAAAAAATCTTGGCTTCATTTCAAGACTAAACAAGTCCGCACAGGCCAAAAAATCGAGAACAAAAATAATTTCCTTCCTACACGTTCGAAACCGGCCCGAGTTCGAAAATTCTATAATAAATGCAAAAAAATTTTAAAAATTAAAAAACATCATCCAGGCTTCATTTCAAGACGAAACGGGTCAGGACAGGCCGAAAAATTGAGAACAAAAATAATTTCCTCCCTATCCTTTCGAGCCCGACCCGAGCTAGAAAATTCAAAAAATAAATGCAAAAAAATTCTAAAAATTAAAAAATATCATCCAGGGTTCATTTCAAGACCATACAGGCCAGGATAGCCGAAAATAGAGAACAAAAATAATTTCCTTCCAACCCGTTTCGAACTCGACCCGAGTAGAAAATTCAACAAATAAATGCCAAAAAAATTTTAAAAATTAAAAAACATCATCCAGGCTTCCTTTCAAGACGAAACGGGTCAGGACAGGCCGAAAAATTGAGAAAAAAATAATTTCCTTCCTATCCGTTCGAACCCGACCCGAGCTAGAAAATTCAAAAAATAAATGCAAAAAAATTTTAAAAATTAAAAAACATCATCTAGGCTTCATTTCAAGACGAAACGGGTCAGCACAGGCCGAAAAATCGAGAACAAAAAAAATTTCCTTCCTATCCGTTCGAACTCAACACGAGTTAGAAAATTCAAAATATAAATGCAAAAAAATTCTAAAATTTAAAAAACATCATCCAGGGTTCATTTCAAGACCATAGAGGCCAGGATAGGCTGAAAAATAGAGAACAAAAATAATTTCCTTCCTACCCGTTCGAACCCGGCCCGAGTTAGAAAATTCGAAATTAAATGCGAAAAAGTTTTAAAAATTAAAAAACATCATCCAGGCTTCATTTCAAGACGAAACGGGTTAGGACAGACCGAAAAATTGAGAACAAAAATAATTTCCTTCCTACCCGTTCGAACCCGGGCCGAATGAGAAAATTTGAAAATAAATGTAAAAAAATTCTAAAAATTAAAAAATATCATCCAGGGTTCATTTCAAGACCATACAGGCCAGGATTAGGCCGAAAAATAGAGAACAAAAATAATTTCCTTTCCTACCCGGTCGAACCCGGCCCGAGTTAGAAAAATTCGAAAATAAATGCAACAATTCTAAAAATTAAAACACATCATCCAGGGTTCATTTCAAGACCATAGGCCAGGATAGGCCGAAAAATAGAGAACAAAAATAATTTCCTTCCTACCCGTTCGAAACCGGCCCGAGTTCGAAAATTCTAAAATAAATGCAATAAAATTTTAAAAATTAAAAAATATCATCCAGGCTTCATTTCAAGACGAAACGGGTCAGGACAGGCCGAAAAATTGAGAAAAAAAATAATTTCCTTCCTCTCCGTTCGAACCCGACCCGAGCTAGAAAATTCAAAAAATAAATGCAAAAAAATTCTAAAAATTAAAAAACATCATCCAGGGTTCATTTCAGGACCATACGGGCCAGGGTAGGCCGAAAAATAGAGAACAAAAATAATTTCCTTCCTACCCGTTCGAACCCAGCCCGAGTTAGAAAATTCTAAAATAAATGCAAAAAAATCTTGGCTTCATTTCAAGACGAAACAAGTCCGCACAGGCCGAAAAATCGAGAACAAAAATAATTTCCTTCCTACACGTTCGAAACCGGCCCGAGTTCGAAAATTCTATAATAAATGCAAAAAAATTTTAAAAATTAAAAAACATCATCCAGGCTTCATTTCAAGACGAAACGGGTCAGGACAGGCCGAAAAATTGAGAACAAAAATAATTTCCTCCCTATCCTTTCGAGCCCGACCCGAGCTAGAAAATTCAAAAAATAAATGCAAAAAAATTCTAAAAATTAAAAAATATCATCCAGGGTTCATTTCAAGACCATACAGGCCAGGATAGGCCGAAAAATAGAGAACAAAAATAATTTCCTTCTTATCCATTCGAACCAGGCCTGAGTTAGGAAATTCGAAAATAAATGCAAAAAAATTCTAAATATTACAAAACATCATCCCGGCTTGATTTCAAGACCATAGAGGTCAGGATAGGCCGAAAAATAGAGAACAAAAATAATTTCCTTCCTACCCGTTCGAACCCGGGCCGAGTTAGAAAATTCGAAAATAAATGTAAAAAAATTCTAAAAATTAAAAAATATCATCCAGGGTTCATTTCAAGACCATACAGGCCAGGATAGGCCGAAAAATAGAGAAAAAAAATAATTTCCTTCCAACCCGGTCGAACCCGGCCCGAGTTAGAAAATTCGAAAATAAATGCAAAAAAATTTTAAAAATTAAAAAACATCGCCCAGGCTTCATTTCAAGATGAAACGGGTCAGGACAGACCGAAAAATTGAGAACAAAAATAATTTCCTTCCTACCCGTTCGTACCCGGCCCGAGTTAGAAAATTCGAAAATAAATGTAAAAAATTTTTAAAAATTAAAAAACATCATCCAGGCTTCATTTCAAGATGAAACGGGTCAGGACATACCGAAAAATTGAGAACAAAAATAATTTCCTTCGTACCCGTTCGAACCCGGGCCGAGTTAGAAAATTCGAAAATAAATGCAAAAAAATTCTAAAAAATTAAAAACACATCATCCAGGGTTCATTTCAAGACATACGGGCCAGGATAGGCCGAAAAAATAGAGAACAAAAATAATTTCCTTCCTCTCCATTCGAACCCGACCCGAGCTAGAAAATTCAAAAAATAAACGCAAAAAAATTCTAAAAATTAAAAAACATCATCCAGGGTTCATTTCAAGACCATACGGGCTAGGATAGGCTGAAAAATAGAGAACAAAAATAATTTCCTTCCTACCCGTTCGAACCCAGCCCGAGTTAGAAAATTCTAAAATAAATGCAAAAAAATTTTAAAAATTGAAAAACATTATCCAGGCTTCATTTCAAAACGAAACGGGTCAGGACAGACCGAGAAATTGAGAACAAAAATAATCTCCTTCCTACCCGTTCGAACCCGACCCGAGCAAGAAAATTCAAAAAATAAATGCAAAAAAATTTTGAAAATTAAGAAACATCATTCAGGCTTCATTTCAAGACGAAACGGGTCAGCACAGGCCGAAAAATCGAGAACAAAAATAATTTCCTTCCTATCCGTTCGAAACCGACACGAGTTAGAAAATTCAAAAATAAATGCAAAAAAATTTTAAAAATTAAAAAACATCATCTAGGCTTCATTTTAAGACGAAACAGGTCAGCACAGGCCGAAAAATCGAGAACAAAAATAATTTCCTTCCTACCCGTTCGAAACCGGTTCGAGTTCGAAAATTCTAAAATAAATGCAAAAAAATTTTAAAAATTAAAAAACATCATCCCGGCTTCATTTCAAGACGAAACGGGTCAGGACAGGCCGAAAAATTGAGAACAAAAATAATTTCCTTCCTATCCTTTCGAACCCGACCCGAGCTAGAAAATTCAAAAAATAAATGCAAAAAAATTTTAAAAATTAAAAAACATCATTCAGGCTTCATTTCAAGACGAAACGGGTCAGCATTGGCCGAAAAATCGAGAACAAAAAAAATTTCCTTCCTATCCATTCGAACCCTACACGAGTTAGAAAATTCAAAAAATAAATGCAAAAAAATTTTAAAAATTAAAAAACATCATCCAGGCTTCATTTCAAGACGAAACGGGTCAGGACAGGCCGAAAAATTGAGAACAAAAATAATTTCCTTCCTATCCGTTCGAACTCGACCCGAGCTAGAAAATTCAAAATATAAATGCAAAAAAATTCTAAAAATTAAAAAACATCATCCATGGTTCATTTCAAGACCATACGGGCCAGGGTAGGCCGAAAAATAGAGAACAAAAATAATTTCCTTCCTACCCGTTCGAACCCAGCCCGAGTTAGAAAATTCTAAAATAAATGCAAAAAAATCTTGGCTTCATTTCAAGACGAAGCAGGTCAGCACAAGCCGAAAAATCGAGAACAAAAATAATTTCCTTCCTACCCGTTCGAAACCGGCCCGAGTTCGAAAATTCTAAAATAAAAGCAAAAAAATTTTTAAAATTAAAAAACATCATTCGAACCAGGCCCGAGTTAGGAAATTCGAAAATAAATGCAAAAAAATTCTAAAAATTACAAAACATCATCCCGGCTTCATTTCAAGACCATAGAGGTCAGGATAGGCCGAAAAATGGAGAACAAAAATAATTTCCTTCCTACCCGTTCGAACCCGGGCCGAGTTAGAAAATTCGAAAATAAATGTAAAAAAATTCTAAAAATTAAAAAATATCGTCCAGGGTTCATTTCAAGACCATACAGGCCAGGATAGGCCGAAAAATCGAGAACAAAAAAAATTTCCTTCTATTCGTTCGAACCCGACACGAGTTAGAAAATTCAAAAAATAAATGCAAAAAAATTTTAAAAATTAAAAAACATCATCCAGGCTTCATTTCAAGACGAAACGGGTCAGGACAGGCCGAAAAATTGAGAACAAAAATAATTTCCTTCCCATCCGTTCGAACCCGACCCGAGCAAGAAAATTCAAAAAATAAATGCAAAAA
>NW_022154877.1:0-41045 GCF_001633185.2 Quercus lobata
TTTAATTTAATTTTGAACATAAACCAAGCTCAAGTCCGTCATCAGTTATATTACTTGCTCAAATTTGGCACAATTTCATTCACAAGTTACTTTATTAAATTGAAATTAAATTTTATAAGGATTGGTGTAAACTAAAGGGTTTACACCTTTCAATAAGAATATGATACATCATCATATTACTAAGACATAAATACATTCGATTACACATGATAACATCTCAGTAAATACCATATTTCATGTTTTAAGTAAAATATCGATGTGGTGTTATTAGGTATGATAGAATGTGTTAAGGATATGTTTGTTATGGTGTAATAGCTCTTGTAATGGAATAACTATTCATGTGTAATAGCAATTTAATCATTTGGTTGCATCTTTATTACATAGATTAGTTTTTTTTTTTTTTTTTTGCTTCAATATTACATGAATTAGTTATTACAAAGGAATAACTATTTTTTAAATTGAAGAATAGTTATTCCTCTTTAAAATTGATGTAATAACTATTCCTTAGTGTATGTATATAATAGGTTTTAAAATTAATATATTTTCAAAAATATAAAATTTCCTTATATATCAACTTTTACAAGCTTTATATATGTTACAACCAAACTTATGACCAGTAATGGTTATTCCATTACAATATCTTCTATTTATACTAATAAAGATTACTATTTTTAATGTAATCTCCATTCAATGTATTAAACGTGTTCTAAGTTTTAAATAAAAAAAAACTGATGTAACAATCTCTTATTAAATTGTGTAAAATATAAGATGTAAAATCCATGTTTTATACAATTCAATAAAAGATTGTCACATCAACTTTTTACTTAAAATTTAATATATTTTACCATACTTAATAACATCATGTCAATATTTTACATAAAACTCGAAATATGGTGTTTTTTGAGATGTATTTATGTTTAAATAATACGATGATGTGACATTACTTTATTGAATGGTGTAAACTAAAGAATTTACACTAAGTTTCCTTATTTAATATATATATAAATATATATATATATATATATATTTTAAAATTCCCCATAACTCGATAGTTACAAAAAAGGGATTGAATCATATTATCTGGTGGAATGAAGATGAAAGGTCAACAACTTTTTCTGAACAATTAGTGAAGAAAATAGTTATGCACAGGTGATGGATTAATAAATTATTGCACCAAAATAAAAATAATTATGCAAAGACGACTGAGCTGGTTGACATAGGAGGGTTTGAACGTTGAAACACATTACATTGACAATAATTTTATATTGTCTGAGGACACCCTTCAGAAAAATTGGCATTTTTTGAATGAGGATTCTTCTGCTACTTGGAGGATAATAAAAAGTATAGTTCTTCTTATAGATTAGGATACTCATCCAAGTGTCACGATAGATTATGTTCCCAACTGAAACGATTCAATTATCCATGTCTAGATATGTAAAAGATTAAAATATGGTTCAGATCTTATCTTTGTTTTTAAAATCAATTTTGGAATGGAAAAGTTAAAGGATGTTTTAAGGGAATTGGTTTTGGAAATTTTTATGGAAACAAAAATGTAATTAATTTTTTTGACCGTTTTTTATTATTCCCATGAAACTGGTGTCAAAATTTTCTTAAAATTATTTATTAACAATTGTTCTAAAAGCACTCATTAACATGATCTATTTTAGAAAAGTTAATTTTTTTGATGTCTCTAAAAATAAAAAATATTCTACGTTTCTTCTTTCTATGATTCTATTATCTATCTACTCAATTTACTCAAATTAAGTTTCAGGGAAAAAAACAAAACACTGATGATATTTTATGGGCAAAAATAAAACCTAAACTATATCATTTTTGTCCCTAAAATATAGTTGTCCCAAAGCTTTGGCGTATTCAACAATGTCATTGTACTAATAATTTTTTTTTTTTTTACCAAAACAGACTTAGATATGTAGGAGACCCTACTTTAGTGTTATCATTCACTGCCTTCACTTTGGCACAAAAGAATCAAATCAATGGGATCAATTTCTCCTCTCAATTGGTGTGTCTATTTCAAATGCCTATATTTTGGCTAGGATAGGCAGATACCAAAATAGAAGAGCAAGAGAATATCCCCCAATGTCCTACTTTTATATCTCAATCTTTTATGTTAGATGCAATGGGTGTGGGCTATACCCAAGAGTGCCCAATAGTTCACCCAGTTAGCTAAGACTTTGGTTGCTTTAATAATATCTTCCCATTTTATAAACTAAACTAAAAATATATAAAAACTAACTAGGAAATCCAAATAGATACCAGCTTGGTGAATGAATCCAATAAAAATGAATGTTGGCATAATTTTTTGACAAGTAGAAAATAGGGGGAAGATGGGGTTTGAAATACAAATATAAAATATCATAAAGGATGTCATACTGTCATTACCATTAGATTATCACAAATAATGACTTTAATGTTACGCAAATGAATGGATTTTAGGAAAATTATTCAGTAGTCTTGTTGACCTTGTGCTCATGACCAGCAAGAAAATGTTAAAAAACAATTTAAAAAAATGTTTTATGTTTTTTTTTTTTTTTGGAAGAGGACCACATGTCATGGACTAGGCACCCATTTCAAAGTATATATGCCCCAAACATACCATACCAAAATGAAAAATTGTTATAATACATATTTATGTAAATATTTAAAATTTAGTCCCTGTTTGGTATTGAATAATTTTCTTGAAATTCATCATTCCCTTCATCCAAATTCAATCATCACCTAAGAAAATGAAATAAATGGGAAGTGGTCAATTTGTCCTATCCTTCTTTCTTTCATCAAAAAGTAACATAAAATAAATGGGCTCCCAATCTAGGTGGAAAGTGAGTGAATTTATACATGATATTATCAACTTCACCTCTTCTTTTGTTTCTTGTAACTTTTACTAGATTTTTAAGGAGGCAAATTCGGCTCCTCATGCATTATGTTACATTTTTGGGATCCCATTTACATAAAGGAAAATATTAACAAATGCCTTAAGGGCATTTGTTAATGAATTATTTTAGAAAAGTATTTATGAGATAAGGAAAGAAAATTTAAATATTTTGACAGTTTTTTATATTTTTCATTAAAGTGGTGTCAAAATTTTATAAAAATAATTTTATTAATAATTGTCCTAAGAGTACTCATTAACATGACCCTTATATAAATGATGTAAATGAGATCTTTTTTTTCTTTCTTTTTTTTGAGAAAGAAATGAGATCTTTTCTAATGACATTTTGTTGAGCCCAGCCTTTGCTCCCAATTTTTGCAAAGCACTTTGTGCCGACTCCTAGTTGTTTTCTTTCAGTGTTCAATACAAAGTTTTATTCAAAAAATGACATTTCCTTTTATGTATTTGAGGTTTGCTTTACAATACAATCTCTCGAAGTTTGACTTCCAAAACTATCAATCCCTTTCTTACAGTTGGCAAATTAGGCCGATGATGTGAGTTTTGGCACAACTTTCGTATGATGTCATAGAAAGTTTTTTGCGTTTGATTCTGATGCATTGATTTGTTACACTTATGGACCTAATTTGGAACATGTCTTGTTGGACTCATATAAAGCTTTTAAGGAGTGTTGACAGACCTTAAGAACTGAACAATGAAGCCCAAGTTAGCCCAGTGAGAAATAGTCCCAAAATGGCAACGACTCTTTCGAATTATACCAGTCCAATAAAATTACAGAAACTATAGAACATGTTTAGTAAGGGGAATTTTTTTTGAATACTTTAGTAAGGGGATTTAAATACAACTTTTTGTTTTGGAAACCATTAAAATGGTGGGTCTTATACTTGAATCTATTGTTTGGTTGATGTTATCTAAATATAGTTTTCAGAAAAATAAATGTTATATCCACAATATTTTTTACAACATTTCCGCAACAATTCGTAAGGGGCAGGTTGTTATTGGTGGACAAAAAAGTAATTTCAATGTTAGATTCTAATTAGAATCAACAACAACTTAACATCTATGATATATTGTGAAAATATTATGGATGTAACACCTCTCTTTCAGAAAATTGTTTCCTACTTTTCTAGTTCAAAATAGGATTTTGAAAACAGTGAATGAATGTTTTCAAGATTTTTTTTTTTTTTTTTTGATATCATAGATTTGTCCAGAGTCCAAACTCTTTTATCTCTTGAATTAAGGAGCATATCTTTATCACATAAAAATTCACATGCTTCAAATTTGAAACTTATTATTATCAAAAAGAAAGAAAAGAAAGATAAATAAGCTCTATTCCCTTATCATTATCCAAAATAATAATAATAATAATAATCTACATGTTACTTTTAATTTTTTATAAAAAAATCTTAAAAGTAGAAATGGTCTCTCAACATTTTTTTTCTTCAGTACTTTGAAAATTATTTTTAAAATTGAGAGCCAAACATGTATAATGTAAAAATTATTATTTGAAAATTAATTTCAATTTCAATTTTTTGAAAATTGTTTTCATACATTTTTGTAAAAATTGCTAATCCAAAGTTCGTCATAGTATTTAGAAAGCGGTTTCTTCTTTAAATATGGTGGAAGCAAGGTCAATTATGTATGGTTTGGGGACTAAATCGATAAATTTAAGTGGATAATTTATATTTAAATATAAATTAAATAAATTTATATAATACTATTCAAATCAATGTTAATTTGATTTTTTTAGGAGCAATGTTATTTTTTGATGAAATAATGCTAACTATGGTTCACATATAAAGTTAACCCAAAAGAAGAAGAATAAAAACTACTAATATTTTACAAAAGATGATTACTTTATCTTGGATAAGACGATTTATCGTTAAGTAAGGTTGTGAACTAATTTTCAATTATGATTTTCGGTGTCAAGAAAGAAATAGAAATTGTTTAGTATGTAGTCATATGGGACATTTATTTATTTATTTTATTTTTTATAGAGATTAGGCGACTAATATTGACAATCTACCATGTATGATATTGATATACAGTTTATGATTTTCAATTGGATTGAGTTTCTATTAGTCTAATAGTTTGGAGACTTTTTTAGAGGTGAGAAAAAAATAATGCATGCCTTTTCTTTTTTTTTTTGTTGTTGTTGTTGTTAAAACCACTTGTCATTATATAAATTTGAAAATTGTTAAAGGCACTATAAATTTTTCTATATGAAACATACACATTGATGTGCTAATGAATACGATAGGTGGGTTTTAAACACCTAATAAATGACTTTTTAAATATTAATTATTGGTAACACATCATTCTAATTCCCTTACATCACTTTGTAATTTTGGGTGTTTTTATTATGGGATGGACCTTTTTTTACAAAGAGAGTATACCTTTTTTTGAATGGAGGCCTTAGGCTTGAACCTTTTCTTACCAAAAACATGTCATATGAGTGGAAATTAATAAAAATAAGTGTCATAAAACAACAACTGCAACTATCTGTTTGGATAAGGATGGAACCAAGATTTCATTTAAAGGGTCAAGTATGAATAAAAAAAAATTCACCATTTAATAATGAGAAACATATAAATATTCTGTAATGAATTATTGAAAAATAAAACGTATTCTATATTAACACAATATAAATAAATGAAACATATTTACTATTTTTAATACAGTTTGAAGTTAACATCTAAGGTGGTGTACTACAAATTTCGCAATAATCTTCATTCGCTCTAAAGCACAAGGCAATTCTAAATTCTTTATATAAATAAAACTATGGTATCCTATCCTATATTGACACTCCATAAACGAAAATCAACTTTGATTACATATAAAAAATATTGATTAATTAATGACTATTACAATGAGAGGAAAATTTAACTTTCAAAATAATGTAAAAAAAAAAATGGCATTAAAATAGTGCTTTTTTAAAAAAATAAATAAATAAAATATTGCATTTGATTCGTCTTTATCTTATACAGTAATACTCATCATTATATTTTGCCCACTAAAACTTCATTTTAAAAAAAATTCCCCAAAAAAAAAAAAAATTGTTATCTATCAACACTTTGAATAGACCACTTGAAACCGAGTAGCATTTTCATTCATTTGTTAAGTAGGGGTTAGTGAGATGCAGCATGGTTTTTGTATGTGACTCACAGTGTGAATGCTCAAAGAATCTTCACATGCCATCGAAGACACCTTATTAATATAATGTCAATGCTTGGAGATTAAGGGATTGTAAATATAAAGTAACACGCCTTATATATCAATGTCAATGGTCCTAATATAGTAATATACTAGTATATAATATATGTTGTGGTAATAAGATTTAGTGGAGTACAACAAACTCTTATTTATGTTGATATTTTTCCCAAACATGTAATGAATTACAAATTTATTGGATGTTGTGAAATATTCATATGCACAATTTGGCTGTTTAAAACTTTAAATATTCTATCATTATTTTAAATAAAGAAAGACTGGTGAAAGCAACCCACAATTTAATTTTCATATACTTTGTTCAATTTTGGGACTAATTTATAAAATTTTTTTTAAAAGAGCAAAATTAGCTTTATTTAGTTTTTTTATTATTTTTTTTTATAGAGGAAACGATAGTAGACTTTATTAATATAACATACTATACAATGGAAAAGAGAAAAAATGAACATTCTCCTCAATCTCTTTTGCAGCACTAGTAAAAGCTAGAGCAAACATGAATATATCATAAAGAAACAATTACAAATGATATACTAACAAAATATTCCTATATTAGCTTAATATCCTCATGAATCCAAGCCACTTCCAATGACACAGATCCTATTTTGAGTTCAAAAGATCCACTAATTCAACAATAAGTAGCAGCTTGTGATCATAAGCATCAGAACAATTCCATATCATTCTTTACACAGCGCATGATATCTTCTTAGAGTACAATTCTTGAGGGGGTAGAATCTCTGACTTTCCTTAAACCAAATATGTATAGTCAACCTGAATGTGTTCCAAAATGAAGTCTTAAGCCAAACGGCTTGTGCTAAGAACATTCTCATAACAAGTAATTACATTATTCGATTTAGGAGAGATCAAAGACTAGACACAGTTCCAGATACTCTTTATAATGGAATCAATCCAAAAAAAAACATTGAGCTATAAGCATAATATAGTTAAAGGTAAGTAGTTAACTCTCTCACACACATGAGAAATGGGAGAAGGGTTCAAAGTTCAAACACAAAGGCATCCACAACACATATCAAAACCCATTGTAACATTTAAGAATGAAAATGATTTTTAACAAATAACTTTTCAAATTTTGGGAAACTCATATTATAAATAAAAAATTAGGAAAAAAAAAACACTTTACACCACATAACTTTGATTAATTGTTATTTTAGTCCATTAAGTTCAAAAATTATTAATTTAGTCGATTAACTATAATCAAGTGTCATCCACAAAGTTTAATTTTTTTTTTTAATTTTAGCTTATTAATTTTGAACAATTATCATTTTAGTTTGCTAAGTTTAATTTAATTTATTTTTTATGTTTAGTAAATTCATAAAATAATCTCTAAATTTGATTTTAATGATAAAAATGTAAAACAACATTGCTTTAAGAGAGTTAATGGAAACTTTTAAACATCAATGGAAGGAAGGAAAAAGTGATCATATTATCAAAGCTAATAAACTAAAATGACAAATTTTAAACTTAGTGGACTAAGATAACAACTGATCAAAGGTAAATGGTGTAAAAACAATGCTAAGATCATAACTATTTACACAACTTTTACCATAATTAGCTATTTTTCATAGTGTAAAGTGTATTTTTACCCAGAATGTACAATTAAATGATCATAAATTTCTTAAAAACTATGAATTTTGGTCGAATTACTTTATGGAATCGATACAAATATCAAATCTATCTATATAGATCATCTAAATAAATGCAATAACTGCATTGCATTTTAAAAAACAAACGAAAATTAATTACCCGAGAGCATGGCAGGAAGCCCTCGTGACGTACCACATTGCGAGTTTCGGGAGTTACAAGTTCGAGCAATATCCACAAGCAATTCCACACCATCCACGAGTAGTACTAGAGTTTAAGTGAGTCGGAGAACAGAGACAGTGACCACACGCGTTGCCGCGAGAACCGATAAAAGGAAAAACAAGATAATAAGAAAGGTAAGATGCACGCGCCACCAAAAAGCGTGAGAAAATATCAGTGACAAAGCCCATCAGGGAGATGAACTAAGCCCTATAAATGGCGGGAGCCTAGGCTGGGGTCGAAGTTTCTCACTCGCCCAATCGTCTCTCTCTCTCTCTCACTCACTCCATAATTTACAGTCCCAAACCTTTCTTCAAAACCCTCCAAAATCCAAAACCCTTTACACTACTCTCTCTCTCTCTCTCTCTCACCAATCTCCATCACCGCCACAAAAGTCCCTCCATCGTAAATTTCTCCAATTCTAGGGTTTCTTTTGGGAGCCCCTCTTTTCGAAACCTAGGGTTTGTGTGTGGCGTTAGAGAGTGAGAGAGAGAGTTGGAGCAGTATCGGAGCTTTGTTTGATTCCAATGGAGGTCTCGGCCGGAGTCGCCGCCTCCGCTTCTACGCGCGGTCCGTCTCTCTCGATGCCTCCTCCTCCTCCTCCGTCGTCGTCCTCGTCGTCTTCTGCGGCTCGCAAGGAGTGGCGCGCCGTCTCGGAGCATCGAAACGCTGGTGATGAGGTACTGGTTTTTTTTTTTTTTTTTTGTTTGTGGGCAGCTGGAAAATGTGGGAAACTGGAGTGTGAGTTTTAGGGTTTTGAACGTTGTTAGATTGTGGGATTAAATAAAGTGATGAACTTTCTTTGCTATACTCGACGCAAATTTGATGATTAGGGTTAGGGTTTATCGGTGATATTGCTTTTTTTTTTTTTTTCTTTTTCTTTTATCCGTGTTTTATTTATGGTAATTTTCTTAAAAAGCTTTAGTTTTCACTGGAACCAAACACTGAGTTAAGTTTGATGATTTGTTACGGGCATTGAGCTAAAGATGTTTGTCACAGTGGGTGAAGTATGTTAATTTCAATAATTTGTTGCTTAACTATGAATGCCACTGCTTTACTGAGCTGGTGATCTTATAATGTTAAGTTGGCTGGACTATTTTCAGGGCCGAAACTATGAAAGGGATTTGAATTCATATTCGGAATATGAAATTTTAATGCTGAGTTGATAATTTGAAATGTGGGTAAACCAAAAAAAAAGAGGGGAAAAGGAAAGTGTTAGAAACGCGGCCCTGAGGTAATTTAGGAGAGGACCTTGTGTTGTTGAGCTTCAATGACAATTTTATGCTGTTTGGTCGAAGTTATGGCCAATGAGCTCTAGCTCAACTGGCATCTCCTCCCCTTATAAGTTATAGGAAGAGGGCACAAAACCGATTGGGTGCGTATGTAACTTACCAATAAAAAGATAATGAAAACGTATCTTTCAGTTTTACCTGGGTCAGAAATAATGAAAGTCTGAAATTTGAAATTTCTCTTCCCATTTCATACACCACATTATAAGTAATATTTTCACTTGGTGGGTTGAACTTGAGCTCAAAGCATTGGGGATTTGTATATTTTAGAGCAAGATTTGAAGCTTGGTGGTGAATTTTTTGGTCATTAATTAGATTTTTTTCTAATGCACAGGAGTTGGAGCGTTCGAAGTTAGGGCAATTGGATGAGAGAACTATATATGAGGTAAGGACTCTGATATCAGAAATATCTTGTAATGTCCATGAATGATTGAAAATGAAGATGATTTGCTGTTTTGTCAAGGTGCAGCAGGGAAGAGAGCCACTTGATGTTGGCTACTGTTCAATCACAGTGGATGGTGGCTTAAATGATGAACTTTTACCACAGAGACTTCATAATCTTGCTAGACAAAGAGAAGAGTTGCAACGGATGGAGATTGAAATTAAAGCCCAGCTAATTTCAAGATCTGAGATAGTGGAATTGCAAACCACCTTTGATGCTCGGATCAAAGAGCATGCTAATGCCACTGTGAAGCTTCAAGTATGACTTTATAATTGGATTTAGATTATAACAGGTCTGCCATAGGAGTGCAACTTGATTGAAATTGTTATTGTTAAGTAATTATAGAAAGTAACATCAAGCAATTAATGTCATCATACGTCAATGTGACTACAAAATAAAGCTGGTGTGACCGAAAATAAAGCTGGCATGACTGGTTTTTCGTGTGAATTATTACCGGGATTCTTTTAAGCTAAAATAAATCATATTTTCTTTTGAAATTACATGCTGATACAGGCTTTGATCTCTGAGACCTGATTCCCTAAATATGCTTTTAATGGCCAGTCAATGTCATGCTTCTAAACGTGGCTTTATTTGGGCAGGAGCAACTCCGCGAAAGGGAGCAGGCTGTACATGAGTTGGAAAGGAAGATGGAAGAGAAAGATAGGGAGCTGCATGCAATCAAATTGGACAATGAAGCGGTTTGTTGAGTGCTTGCTTACTTTTGATATGTTCTCTATGCTGACGAATGAGCTATTTTGATAAATTCTGAAATTACTAATATTGATTGGGTTGACTGGGCAGGCCTGGGCTAAAGATGACCTTCTTAGAGAACAAAATAAAGAACTAGCATCCTTCAGGTATGAATTTGCATGCATAACCCTTTTTCTTCAAGTTGTAAGCATGTATGTATGTGTGTGTTTTATGCCTTTAGTCCTTTCCTCTTCAAGTATATCATTTTTTTTTTTCAACCTCAACACTCGGTTGACTATGGGTGTTTACTTGAACAAGAAAAAAATTTCCATATATACTATTATGATTTCAACGACAGTGTCTTGATATATTGCTTACCTGTTCTATTTATTGTCATTATTGAAATCAAGGTTTGAACCTTTTGAACAAATTTGGCTATATTGCTTTCTTCTGCAGAAGAGAGCGCGATCATTCTGAAGTTGAAAGAGCCCAACATATAAAACAGATACACGATCTTCAAGAACATATTCAAGAAAAAGAGAGACAACTTATTGAGTTGCAGGATCAGGTTTGTTATTTGCATTTATGTTGTACTGAAAGGCATCTCTAAATTGCACACATATGTTGAATAAATCATTGGTTTCTTATTCAAATTTACCTAATATTAATAATAAATGTTATTGTTTGGGAAATGTTACCATTGTAATGATAAATTATCTTCATGTTTCTTTCCCCACTTTCCCTTTTTTATCCTCCTGGAAATTATCACAGGCTTGGTATTGTTTAGGAGGTTCATTACCTGATAATGATCTTATCTTTCAGCATAGGGCAGCTCAAGAAACCATTCTTTATAAAGATGAACAGTTGAGGGAAGCCCAAGCTTGGATTGCACGTGTTCAGGAGATGGATGTCTTACAATCAAATACAAACCATTCATTACAGGCTGAATTGCGAGAACGAACTGAACAATATAACCAGCTGTGGCTTGGTTGTCAAAGACAGGTAAGCTTGCTTTGGGATTCTATTTTGCACGTTTATGGTGTGTTGAATTGAGAATTACGAAGCAGTTCAAGTGTGACCTGCTTTGTATTATCAAAGACAGGTCATCTTTTTTGTAGATGAACTTGCACATATAAATGTACACATTCTATGCTTTTTGTTATTGACTTTAAATCTGATTTCCGTGACAGAACTTTCAAATTTTCTGTACCTATCTTTGCATTTCTCAGCAATATTTAGGTCAATTGATGTTGACTAACACATACGGCACAAAATGAAATGCAATGCTGTTTAATTTCTCCTAAGTTTAATCTGTTTGTTGTGAAGATTTTGAGTTTTTGTTTTCCTTTTGTTGGGGAGGGGTGTTATTTCACACTAAGATTATCATTTTTATTATTGTTTGTCTTTTGGGTTTTTTTTATGTCAGTTTGCAGAGATGGAAAGACTTCATATGCATACGATACAACAGCTTCAAATTGAGCTGGCTGATGCACGAGAAAGGAGTGGAACATATAGTGACGAGTCACGTATATCCCAAACAAATTCAAAGGATGTATCTCAGTTTGGACAAAGCAATGGAAACCAGCTAGATGCAAATGGAGGAGGTGGCACATCAGGTGGAAATTCTGGGGTCCTTCCAAATGGGAATTCTGACAATGTCTCATCTTTTGCTTCAACTGGCAATGCGCCAACCCAGGTAAATTGCACTTCTAGGGATTGTCTTTCTTTATTTTTTGACAATTAATAAATGTGTACATTGAAAGAAAACCTGGAGTATATAAATATGCATGCAAAAGATTCACCTAAAGAATACATGCCAAGTTCAACCCAGTCTATGGAATCTAAAAAAGAGACTGGATGCAGCCAAAAGCAAGCATGTACTCATACAATGATCTCAAAAATAAAGACTTAAGCTATATATCATGGAGGTTCCACTCCATTAAATGTCTTGCTGTTTGTTTTTCCAAAATAGTCCACATGGTACATAGAGATTGATACCTGCTTTGAGCTTTGAGCTTTGAGCTTTAAGTGTGTTTTTAACAATGGCTACAATCATATGGATTATGCTACCATTTTGGTTTATAACGTGTATTTCTAATTGTACCATGTCATTCATTATTTTTAAATTTTTTTTATATTATAAATTTAATTTTTTTAAATATTTAAAAATTTAAAATTTATAGGTGTCATTTCATTCTTTCTTTTTGTTGCTATTTTGCGATTAGTTCCTTAAATTTATTTTGCTTGATTTTTTGTAGGAATGTAACATTCTTTAAAGTGGTATGTTTTTGCTTGAGTTGACTACAATTATGCTTTGCTTGAGTTGGCTATAGATGGGTTGGCCGCATCTTTCTGCCACTCTATCCTATCTAAGACCATATTCCTTAATTAACATGTTCTTTTAACTACTTCTATTAGTGTTATTTTAGGTCTTCTTCAACATCTTTTTGTTCCCTCAACTTGAATCAAATCACTCTTCCTCACCGGTGTATTAATTGCTCTCCTTTGCACATACCAAACCATCTCAAATAATTTGTTATTTCCTTGAATTTCCATTTATCCATCTTAATATTCTCATTTCAACTACGCTTATATATATAAAATTAGAAAGATACTATTATAACTGAAAACTATTAATTTAAATCATAAATATGGAAGAAAAATGGAATATGTTTTAGTTTGTTTCATAACTAAATCCAGCGTTGTGCAGAATTCAAAAGGGCAGCAAATAAATAAAGCTAAATAATTGAGACTATGGTGGCAGGATGTCTAGTGATTGATTAATGCTTTGATCCTTTAGACTCAATGGGAAGTTAGTTCTGTAGTTTGATTAGCAATAGAGTATATAGAGATAGAACAGAAAAGGAGAGAAGGGAGAGATGACAACATTGATGCTGATTGACATAGAATGGCATGTGGGTGTGGTTTATTACAATTTTATAAATGTAATTTGAAGGAAATTTATGTTATACGGAAATATCTATGGAATTATATATTATAAAATTGAAATACTTTTTTTTTCATTAATTTGTTACTTCAGAAACATATCTCTGGATGTTCGGTGGATAATTTATGACAATTTAGCATATATGGCACACACGTACGCATGTACATATGTATGTATTCAACTGGTTTTTTATCTTTTCAATTGGAAATTGGGACTAGGTTGTGGATTCTCTGTTTTGGAATATATTTTTGGTGAAAGGAATGATTTTTTTTCCCCCATGGATAGGAAGTGGAATGAATAATTTCAAATATGTTTCCATAACATTTGATGTTCTTTTGTGTTCACTTTTAGCCCGATCATGTTCCTGGTGTTCCAATTGCTCCATCCTCTCTACTTGGAATGCCTACATACCTTCCACCTGGACAAATGACTGCTTTGCATCCATATGTTATGCATCAACAAGGGGTTCCCCATTCTTTGCCATCACATGTTACTCCATCTCATATTGGGCATTTTCACTCGATACCTGCAATGGGTTCCCTCCAACAGTGGCAGAACCAACAGGTCCTGACAATGAAAGCACTTTTACTGTTCTTGTTGTTATGAATCAGTATTACTATGGTAATAATAAATAATGTGTTTCTTATTGACCTTTTGGTTTTCAGGCTGCATCAGATGGTTCACAGATATCTGCGCATAATGAACTTCCACCATCCCAAACTGATCAAAACCTATTGAGATCAGATGCAAACTACAACTATGAAATTTCTGTTAATGGACAAGGTCTACGTCAAGACTATCTGGATGTTCAAAACAGCCAAGGGGCAATGCCTGATTCTGGAATCTCGTCATCCACTGTGGAAGCAGCACAGGTCTTGTGAATAAAATTGTTGCTGTTCTGATAATAGTTTGTTTTTTGGCTTTGTATGCAATATGTGACAGGACCCACCAAAATTTTTTGTTTCAGGTTCTTGAGTCAATTGATAGAGGTTACATGGTTGTCCCCCAATCTGAGCAGAGCCTGCAACAAATTTCTTCTCAATTTCGTGATGCTTTAAGATTGGATACTCTTGAGCAGAACAGTGAAAACAAGGTTTGTCATTATTTGTTGCTGGTATTTCTGTTATGATGCGGTCAATCTGGTTACTCTATATAGCAGCAGGTAAGTTGGCAGTGATTAAGATGCTCTTGTACTTGAATTGTCACAGGAGCAGAATGTTCTAACGCCAACTAATCATGGGTTAGAAGGCCAAGTTTTCACAGCAGAACAACCAGCTTCTGCTGCCAACACATCAGCATCTGATACTTCAAGCCATTCTATTAATCTCAGTGAAACTTCTGTAAACAATGCCACTGGTGCAGCTTTGTCTGAATCATTTGTTTCAACCGGACAGGCAAATACATTGGCAGTGGGAAAGACTTCAGAGCCTGCTCTTCTTGATGAAAGATCACTGTTGGCTTGCATAGTTCGCACAGTTCCTGCTGGTGGTCGAATTCGAATCAGTTCAACGGTTAGTGTGTAGTCTTAGTCCATTGTAGTGTGCAGGCTTTATTTATTTAATTTTGGGTGAGTTTTATGATTTGTTATTTGTGTTGAGACAGCTTCCAAACAGGCTGGGCAAGATGCTTGCACCTTTACACTGGCATGATTACAAAAGAAAATATGGAAAGCTTGATGACTTTGTGGTTGGTCACCCTGAAGTAAGTTCATTGGAATTTCAGAGTACACGCTCGCATTTTTATTTTCTATTGGTTTATTTAGATGTATAATTAATCTGAGAACCTTGAAATGTGATCAGTTTTTTGTGATTGAGGGCGACTATATTCAGCTTCGAGATGGAGCACAAGAAATGATAGCAGCTGAAGCAGCTGTTGCCAAAGTTGCTGCAGCTGCTGCGGCATCCTCTCCTTACTCCTCTTTTTTGCCTTCTGTGGCTGTTACTCCAATGGCGCAATCTCACCGACTGAAGAAGGTTCCATCTGTTGATTCAAAAAGTGTGAAGACTGATGAGCCATCACAGTTCTCTGCGGTCCAGAATCAGCAATCAAATGGTGTTTATTTTGGTCTTCCTGGAGGTCTCACGAATGTTAAAATTTTGAGCAAATCTAAAGAACCTCGAGAAATGAATGGCCCTGAAAATAGGCATGTGCAGTCTACGTTTTTGACAGTTGGGAATGGATCAAATCTTGATAGGTCAAGTTTGAGTGGTACCCAAAGCGTGGGCTCAGCTAATGGGAGAGCTAACTTGAATTTTGCTGGAAAACAGCAGGGAAGGTACGGCTGAAATATTCTAGCAAACTGCAGTTTATTAATTTTATGCCTGGGCACATGGTTATTGAAGCTTATTGAGTTATTTGTGTCCTAACTTGACAGGATGACTGGTGCTGCATTTACTTCAAGAAGATAGTACGTATGCTTACTTTGACATTTATTTGCAACATTTTCTTGGATAGTCGTGCCGAATTGTTATGTTTGCAATATGTTATTTTCTTAGCCTTACATAATCAATTATTTTAATACCTGCTTGTGTTGCATTCAAGGGGTTAAAAATCAAAAGAGGTGCAGTGTATTGTTTCTATCAGCCATCATTTACACATTAAATAATTAAAATTATGGAAAGACATTTTTGTCTTTGAGGTTTACATGCTTGTTGGTGGATTCTGAAGATTTTTCATCTACCAATGTATGCAAGTATTGGATTCTACCAAAAGATTGTTTAAGGTAAATGGCCCAAATTTGATGCCCCATCGTTCTGTGGGCTGCTGCAATATCTGGATCTATTAATGTGCAAGTCATTATAGAGCCCCCACCCCTATTCCTTAATGTGCACAAGCATTGATGTGGTCTTTGGTATTTCTAATTGGGTCCTTAATACTTTTTACATTTTACATTTCTAAACTAATGTTGGGGCTTCTTGTCTGGTTGTCTTGTTGCAACTTTTGCGACATGATCTTTGTGTTCCGGAAGAGATTCAGCAATAATAATTTTACACGTCTTTGGAAACTTCCAAGTTTAATGTCAGTAACCGTGTACAACTTATCCAAGTATTTCATTTTTGGTCGTGTATGCCATAATTGATTGGATACTTTGAGAAAGTTCAACAAAATTCAGTCAGCCTAACGTAGTTTAGTATTTTGTGGTAGGAACTTGAATGCAACCTTGACTTGTTTTGTTTTTACTGCTTAATAGTTGGTTTTGCTAGAGTACTTTAATTATCAAGTATCTTTTGTTGTTGACAGGAGTAGACATGGAAATCAAGTAGATAATCTCATGACCAAGAGTACACACCACTCTGCAGATTGAGATGTTTTGGATGGTTACCGGATTTGTGGGCGAATGAATTATCGCTGATTAAATTGTCAGCATTCATCTCATAGAATTCTCTGATTGGAACTGTTATTTATTTATTTTTATTTTGCTTCCCTTTCATTTCTCTTACCTTTGCTTTGCTGGGAAACAAAATACTTTTGTGAGTGTTTATTTTATACTCAAAACCAAACTCTGCACCAGCAGTGATACTCATGCACACAATTGCTGTGCATCTGATATCTTATACCCAATTGGTTCGGTTTCCCTGCACTTCCAAGTATCAAAATTCCGTTGCTATTGGTAACGTACATGGTACCGAAAGAATGAATGCACCAGCTCACTTTTCAGCATTTAAGCTGATCTGCATTAGCTTTTCAGAAGCTCTCACATTAAATTTCAAATACAATAAATAAGACTAAAGGTGCAAAAAGTTCACAACTGTTAATTTGACTATTGGTAGGGGAAAAAAAATAGATGTTAGCGAAGGATCTTGATAAAACCAGTAATGATACCTCAATTCAACTAATGTGAAAAAGTGAATTGTTTATTGGGGATATTACTAATTTTACTATACAGAACTTACAATCTGATGTCACCAATTACTAAAAAATAATTTAAACATATTCAATGGGCAATTTAAACATATTCATTTGGTGGCTGAAGCCCATTGCTGACATGTATTGTCACATCAGTTTTTGTAAACTTATTTTGTAAAATTGGTAGTATCTTTTAACACTTTTCAATTGTTGTGTATCTGGGATTACTCTATCAAATAATTTTCACAAAGAGAAGTGTACTGTGTACATGGTTTCTTGATTTGTCAAATGTCGTTGGTATGTTTGGTTTTATTTTATGGAGATGAGAATAAACCTTGAAACTGAATTTTGAACGGGTTGAGTTCACTTAACAATGAACATTTAAAATTCTATTTAATAAAATTTAAGCAGTGCTAAGCACTTTTATACTAAATTAGATTTTTTAAAATGGAAATTTAGATAATATTTTAAGAGAGAGACACATTTATTATAGAAACTTTTTTTTTTTTTTTTTTGTGTGTGTGTAAAGAAAATTAATATGAAGTATTTTGTAATTTAAATAAGTAATCAAGTATGGTACATATAATTAAGGAATAACAATAAAAAACTAACAGGTTTAAAAATGTGAATCCAATACACAAAAGGGTTTAGACATTAAGCACTTCCTTACTGTCTCTATAAACTATGGACAAGATTTAGGTATAGTATTTAGGTTCACCTCTTAAAATTCTGTTATGTGAAATTTTTCTCATGGGATGAAAATGTATTTTTCTCATATGACTGAATCCTAAGAGGGGAACCTAAGGAATAACACCTAAGATACTGTACTTAAGTTTTGTCCATAAACTATTGCCAAGAATACTAAGGAATTTTGCACTGCTATATCAAATTTGAAAACTTTACTAGACTTGATGGAGTCCAAACATCCCAACTCTTTGCGATGAATATCAACCAAAATCTCTTGATAGTACTTCTTTCCAATTTATTGGTGAATATTTACAATAAAATTTACAAAAGTTGTTTATTGGTTGATACAATTATTGATTATTACAAGCTTTTTCTTCCTCTCTAATTTGTAAGGGAAACTTTTGCAAATTCAACTATTCAAGCATTTTAGAAGTGTTGACAAAATATTTTGTCATATGAAAGTTGTGAAATTCGCAAAATTATGTTTATAGAAATCTTATTATCTTTTTTTTTTAAATTATTATTAAAATAAAATTTAATACAGAAGATTGTTGACAAATTTGAGTGGTTCTCTTTCAACCATATGGTTTCAAAATATTGAATAATTATACTTTAGGTTAACTTTTTAAATTATATTATATGGTCTAATTTACTAATTAATAAAAATCCCGCATATTGCACTGGAGTCATGCACATTACATATATGTAAAAAAATAAAAAAAATAAAAAAAAAGCAATAAAATTCAAATCCTTGAATAATAATTTTTATATTTCTTGGAAATAACAATTTAAGTTATATTATAACCAGGGTTTTACACTGGTGGGCCAGGTTTTAACTTCTAACTTCTAACCTCTAACAACTTAGCTTGGGACATATCACCAAAGGTCCCACCTTATTAAATTTGGCCAAGAGATGTGAAGAGTGAAGACAAGTGTTGCCTTTGTTGTCTACTCTTCAAATTTCCCTTCCCATCATATAGCTGTATATAAACCAAGTTGTTTGTGAACAATTGACTCAAGAAAACAAGTAAACTTCTATTTATTTGTTTAGAAAACAAGTAAAGTTTAAGCCTCAATTTTAGACTTGATTATTAAATAAGTCAAATTCAAACATAATAGTGTGTTCGTGAATAAATTCGTTAATATGAGAGCTCGATTTAACTATATATAATATAACATTTTATATGTATACTTGTATAAAAATATATTAATATAGACTTGAAATTAGATTGTATAAGTTTGTTAATAGGTTCATATGATATTAAATTATTATTTGTAGTTTATTAATGATATATACAATCTATTTATAATAAAAATTCATGGGATTGTGAATAAATAAAATATTTTAGTCATAGTTTCACAATATAAATAGAAAGAGTAAGTCAATCAAGTAACTAGTGAACAAGTTTGAGCTTGCTCGATAAGAAAATGGGCAAAACTTGAGCATAAAATCTTGTTTGATATATAATGAGCTCAAGTTTGGCTTGTTTTGAAAAAAAAAAATATTAAATAAACAATTTGAACTTTTAATACTTGACTTGGCTTGACTCGTTTATTGCCCTACATTCCATATTTGGTTAAGAGTATATATAATATAATTCCTTAGTTGCTAGAGATGGATTTCAATTTTGAAGTTTCAGATGAAATTATTAAATATCAATTGAGTTACAAAATTCTTGTCAGAAAATCAACATATTTTTGAATAAAAATATTAATACACAATTTTGGGATTATGGATAGAAGTTAAAACCCATGTAATTTATTATACATGCAAATCCATGCCCCAGCCCAATATATAGGTCGAATGACACCTTTATAGAATACATGTGATCTAATAATAATAATAATAATATGAGATTGAGTAACATGTGATGGCAAAGAATGGGGAACCCCTTGTTGATGCATAACATATGGATGCAAAGCAGTCATTTGTCCAGGTGGAAGGTATGTAGGCATTCCGAGCAGAGAGGATGGAGCAATTGGAACACCAGGAACATGATCGGGCTAAAAGTGAACACAAAAGAACATCAAATGCTATGGAAACATATTTGAAATTATTCATTCCACTTCCAATCCATGGGAAAAAAAAATCATTCCTTTCACCAAAACTGTATTCCAAAACAGAGAATCCACAACTAAGTCCCAATTTCCAATTGAAAAAATAAAAAACCAGTTGAATACATACATATGTACATGTGTACGTGTGTGCCATATATGCTAAATTGTCATAAATTATCCACTGAACATCCAGAGATATGTTTCTGAAGTAACAAATTAATGAAAAAAAAGTATTTCAATTTTATAATATATAATTCCATAGATATTTCCGTATAACATAAATTTCCTTCAAATTACATTTATAAAATTGTAATAAACCACACCCACATGCCATTCTATGTCAATCAGCATCAATGTTGTCATCTCTCCCTACTCTCCCTCTCTGTTCTATCTCTATATACTCTATTGCTAATCAAACTACAGAACTAACTTCCCAGTGAGACTAAAGGATCAAAGCATTGATCAATCACTAGATATCCGGCCACCATAGTCTCAATTATTTAGCTTTATTTATTTGCTGCCTTTTTGAATTCTGCACAACGCTGGATTTAGTTATGAAACAAACTAAAACATATTTCATTTTCTTCCATATTTATGATTTAAATTAATAGTTTTCAGTTATAATAGTATCTTTCTAATTATATATATAGATATGTGTGTGTGTATATTTATATATATTGTTGGGCTATCAAGAAACCACGTCTTCATAAAATAAGCGTAGTTGAAATGAGAATATTAAGATGGATAAGTAGAAATTCAAGGAAATAACAAATCATTTGAGATGGTTTGGTATATGCAAAGGAGAGCAATTAATGCACTAGTGAGGAAGAGTGATTTGATTCAAGTTGAGGGAACAAAAAAATGTAGAAGACCTAAAATAACACTAATAGAAGTAGTTAAAAAAACATGTTAATTAAGGAATATGGTCTTAGATAGGATAGGCAGAAAGATGCGGCCAACCCATCTATGGCCAACTCAAGCAAAGCATAATTGTAGTCAACTCAGGCAAAAACATACCACTTTAAAGAATGTTACATTCCTACAAAAAAACAAGCAAAATAAATTGAAGGAACCAATTGCAAAATAGCAACAAAAAGAAAGAATGAAATGACACCTATAAATTTTAAATTTTAAAATTTAAAATATTTAAAAAATTAAATTAAATTAATTAAATTTATAATATAAAAAAATTAAAAAAATAATGAATGAAATGGTACAATTAGAAACACACGTTATAAACCAAAATGGTAGCATAATGCATATGATTGTAGCCATTGTTAAAAGCACACTTAAAGCTCAAAGCTCAAAGCCCCAAGGTATCAATTTGACGTGCTACTCTATGTACCATGTGGACTATTTTGGAAAAACAAATGACAAGACATTTAATGGAGTGGAACCTCCATGATATATAGCTTAAGTCTTTATTTTTGAGATCATTGTATGAGTACATGCTTGCTTTTGGCTGCATCCAGTCTCTTTTTTAGATTCCATAGACTGGGTTGAACTTGGCATGTATTCTTTAGGTGAATCTTTTGCATGCATATTTATATACTCCAGGTTTTCCTTCAATGTACACATTTATTAATTGTCGAAAAATAAAGAAAGACAATCCCTAGAAGTGCAATTTACCTGGGCTGGTGCATTGCCAGTTGAAGCAAAAGATGAGACATTGTCAGAATTCCCATTTGGAAGGACCCCAGAATTTCCGCCTGATGTGCCACCTCCTCCATTTGCATCTAGCTGGTTTCCATTGCTTTGTCCAAACTGAGATACATCCTTTGAATTTGTTTGGGATATACGTGACTCGTCACTATATGTTCCACTCCTTTCTCGTGCATCGGCCAGCTCAAGTTGAAGCTGTTGTATCGTATGCATATGAAGTCTTTCCATCTCTGCAAACTGACATAAAATAACCCAAAAGACAAACAATAATAAAAATGATAATCTTAGTGTGAAATACCACCCCTCCCCAACAAAAGGAAAACAAGAACTCAAAATCTTCACAACAAACAGATTAAACTTAAGAGAAATTAAACAGCATTGCATTTCATTTTGTGCAGAATGTGTTAGTCAACATCAATTGACCTAAATATTGCCGAGAAATGCAAAGATAGGTACAGAAAATTTGAAAGTTCAGTCACGGAGATCAGATTTAAAGTCAATAACAAAAAGTATAGAATGTGTACATTTATATGTGCAAGTTCATCTACAAAAAAGACGACCTGTCTTTGACAATCCAAAGCAGGTCACACTTGAACTGCTTTGTAATTCTCAATTCAACACACCATAAATGTGCAAAAAATAGAATCCCAAAGCAAGCTTACCTGTCTTTGACAACCAAGCCACAGCTGGTTATATTGTTCAGTTCGTTCTCGCAATTCAGCCTGTAATGAATGGTTTGTATTTGATTGTAAGACATCCATCTCCTGGACACGTGCAATCCAAGCTTGGGTTTCCCTCAACTATTCATCTTTATAAAGAATGGTTTCTTGAGCCACCCTATGCTGAAAGATAAGATCATTATCAGGTAATGAACCTCCTAAACAATACCAAGCCTGTGATAATTTCCAGGAGGATAAAAAAGGGAAAGTGGGGAAAAAAACATGAAGATAATTTATCATTACAATGGTAACATTTCCCAAACAATAACATTTATTATTAATATTAGGTAAATTTGAATAAGAAAACAATGATTTATTCAACATATGTGTGCAATTTAGAGATGCCTTTCAGTACAACATAAATGCAAATAACAAACCTGATCCTGCAACTCAATAAGTTTTCTCTCTTTTTCTTGAATACGTTCTTGAAGATCATGCATCTGTTTTATATGTTGGGCTCTTTCAACTTCAGAATGATCGCACTCTCTTCTGCAGAAGAAAGCAATATAGCCAAATTTGTTCAAAAGGTTCAAACCTTAATTTCAATAATGGCAATAAATAGAACAGGGAAGCAATATATTAAGACACTGTTGTTGAAATCATAATAGTATATATGGAAATTTTTTTCTTGTTCAAGTAAACGCCCATAGTCAACCGAGTGTTGAGGTTGAACCAAAAAAAAAATGATATACTTGAAGAGGAAAGGACTAAAGGCATAAAACACACACATACATGCACGCTTACAACTTGAAGAAAAAGGGTTATGCATGCAAATTCATACCTGAAGGGTGCTAGTTCTTTATTTTGTTCTCTAAGAAGGTCCTCTTTAGCCCAGGCCTGCCCAGTCAACCCAATCAATATTAGTAATTTCAGAGTTTATCAAAATAGGTCATTCGTCAGCATAGAGAATATATCAAAAGTAAGCAAGCACTCAACAAACCGCTTTATTGTCCAATTTGATTGCATCCAGCTCCCTATCTTTCTCTTCCATCTTCCTTTCCAACTCATGTACAGCCTGCTCCCTTTCGCGGAGTTGCTCCTGCCCAAATAAAGCCACATTTAGAAGCATGACATTGACTGGCCATTAAAAGCATATTTAGGGAATTTGGTCTCAGAGATCAAAGCCTGTATCAGCATGTAATTTCAAAAGAACATATGATTTCTTTTAGCTTAAAAGAATCCCCGTAATAATTCACACGAAAAACCAGTCACGCCAGCTTTATTTTCGGTCACGCCAGCTTTATTTTGTAGTCACATTGACGTATGATGACATTAATTGCTTGATGTTACTTTCTATAACTACTTAACAATAACAATTTCAATCAAGTTGCACTCCTATGGCAGACCTATTATAATCTAAATCCAATTATAAAGTCATACTTGAAGCTTTGCAGTGGCAATAGCATGCTCTTTGATCCGAGCATCAAAGGTGGTTTGCAATTCCACCATCTCAGATCTTGAAATTAGCTGGGCTTTAATTTCAATCTCTATCCGTTGCAACTCTTCTCTTTGTCTAGCAAGATTATGAAGTCTCTGTGGTAAAAGTTCATCATTTAAGCCACCATCCACTGTGATTGAACAGTAGCTGACATCAAGTGGCTCTCTGCCCTGCTGCACCTTGACAAAACAGCAAATCATCTTCATTTTCAATAATTCATAGACATTACAAGATATTTCTGATATCAGATTCCTTACCTCATATATAGTTCTCTCATCCAATTGCCCTAAGTGTTTGTTAGGCAACAACTTTTTCTTTTAACTTTTTAAATTATTTGCTTATGTACAGATTTTTAAGATTCAATCTTTAACCAACTTTCAGCGAAAAGCTACATCCAAATGCACTAGTCTTCTTCCATTTGGTCCTTCCTACTCTCAACCTTGTTCCTCAAGTTGTCCAAACAGTCACCTTGTGCCCTTTTTGTGGTGCCATTTTAATATTTAACTGTAATTTACACCCCCCCCCCCCAAACACACAACAAACGCGCGCACACACACATAGATAAACCCTGAGAAACTCTATAAACATAATTCAGTTCACACGAAAATTTTCCATCTACAAAATATGGAGTAACAAGATTGGACATTTACTTACTCGTAAAACTGCCACTTTTAACATACTAAATTCCCTTGTTAATTAGTTTTCTTTAAAAATAATTCTATAAGGCTAGATATTCTATCAGATATCTAATTAAGGAAACTAAATGAATTCTAAAACAGGGTTCTCCATTATTTCCTTCACAAACAGTATCCAAGAGAAACATACATATTTAAGAACACAAGAAACGTCATACATTCATTCAACAGATTAAAGTTTCTTAACAGAATGAAATTTTGACAAACAACTAAACATAGCCAATATATAATCCATTTATCATTTTTCTAATCAAACTCACTGGGCAAGTTTACAAATATCCTCATACTCAACAGCTTTAAGCACTCTACCAACATAAGCACCCTTCTCTATCTGCACCTTGGCGCAAAACTTCTCCGTATCAACCCCCAACAACTTGGCAATCGCGCCACGATACGCCCCATTCACAATCTTCACGAGTCCCCCAATTTGCGGAATCACAGTCTCGAGCTCCAACTGATCAACTCTCAACACATGCTTACTCTCAAGCATCTCAATTTCCCCAACATACTTATCAATCACTTTCTTCACAACCCCTTTTTGCTTATAGTAACCCTTCTCGGCCAAAGCTTTGCTCATAACCTTAACAACAATTCCCTCACACAACCAATAGTCCTTCCTATTAATCCTCTCCTTCTTCATCTCCTCCTCCCTCATCATCTCCCCCAAAACCGACTTATTATTATTATTATTCGTAGTCTTCGCCACACTGGCTTTGCTATCGGTTTCCATTTCATCAAAAACCAATTTCGAACCCTCTCCCCTCTCTTTCGGCTTCAAATTCGACGATGCGAGCTTCAAACCGATCTTGACACCAGCTTCGGGTTTCAATTCCCTAACAGGTTCAGCCTCGAGAGGCTTCGGAGGCTCGGTGAATAACTCCGCGGCTTTCTCGATCTGTTTCTGAATCTCTCTCTCTTGCTTCTCTTCCTCAGCCAAATCGGCCTTGATTCGCTTATTTTTCAATCTCTCTTTGAACAAAGTCTCCGAATCTCTATCTATATACGTAATGAACCAACCTTTAGGGGTTTCCTCGACCTTACACTTGCCGGTTCGACCGAGATACTTGACGAACTCAGTGAGTGTGGCCCACTCGGTCGAGTTCATGTGGACGTGGTGGCGATCGTTGATGTACTCGTTGTAAACGACGGTGGCGGCGATGCGACTGAACCGGTGGCTACGCTTCATGTGGTCCAAGAAAGTGCTTTCGAATTCTTCGGAGTATCCTTCGACGATTCGGGTCGGGTTTTGGCCGAAGACCTCCATCTGACGCTGGTGGCTCTCGCTCATACAGTGGCACTTGAAACCGTTCTCGTCGCGACATTGCTTCTGGCACATCTGGCAGTACCATCGGAGCTTCTGGAGCCCTTTCGCTTTGATCCGATTCGCGATCGCTTTTGGGGTTAGGAACTCGTTCTTCCCCATTGAGATTTGTAGCTGTGTTGTACTGTGATGGATTTGATTTCTTTGCCTTCAATGGCGGAATCGAAAATCAACGAAGAAACCCTAAAATCCTAATCCAATTTCCCCAAATCTGGTTCCAAGAGAAAAAATAAAAAATAAAAAAAGGGGTAAATTCCACAAACCACCCTTGAGGTTTGTGAAAATACCAACTAAGTTCAAAACATTTTAAAACTTACAAATTTCGTCCTAAAAGACAATTTTGTCCCTGAACTTTAAAAAAAAAAACCCACCCAAAAAACCAGTAAAAATCTCAACCAAACAATACAAAATCAACACAACCCCAACTGTCAACCTCGTGATATGGTGTGCCACGATCCACAACGGCGCTGTAAAGAGGATGAGAGAGTCCTCCGTTGAAGGCAAGATCTAGATCGAAGCACCACCACCACCGTGTGGGTTCCGATTTAAGAGAGAAGGGGCGAGAGTCCGTTGACGGCGCTGATGGGGTCAATCTTGCGGTGGGAATCGGGAAGACCTTGCGTGGTGGTGCTGTTGATGCCGGTGATCAAGTCATGGGCTCTTCGCTGTGACTAAGGTTCCGTTAGAGAGAGTTCTGAGATGGAGAATTCAGAGAAGAAAGGGGAAGAAGAAAGAGACAAAAGATAGAGGAAGAAGAGAATAAAAAAAAAAGTAACAGCGTTTTTTTTTTTTTTTAAGATTAGGGACAAAATTGTCTTTTAGGACGAAATTGGTAGGTTTTAAAATGTTTTTGACTTAGTTGGTATTATCACAAACCTCAAGGGTGGTTTGTAGAATTTATCCAAAAAAATAAAAAGAAAGAAAAAATGCAAAGCTGGCCATCTACTTTTTCAGTTTTTTTTTTTTTTTTTTTTTTTTTTTTTTTTTTCAATCTTCTAATTTTCAATTTTGACATTTCAATCCTCTAACTTTCAATTGTTATCAATTTAGTACCACGTTAATAACGGATAATTATTATTCAGTGATCCTGGAGCACAATAATTTCCTGCTCTCTAGGTTTATATTTAGGAATTTCTTACTAAGTAAAAAAAAAGAAAGTAAGTCTCATTAATTAAATTCATGTTGAAATTTGTCTAAAAAAAAAAAAATCATGTTGTGATTTACTATATTCATGTGAGAGGGAGAGCATGCATTTATTGTGCTTTGGGTGTATTGAATAATTACACAATAACATAATACTAGGCCGTTATGATACTTACATAGGTAAATATTCAAAAGTAGAGATGATAAGGTGGTTTATTATTAATAATTCAATTGTTACAAAAAGGAGGGGAGATTTGAATCTTGGATCTCATGGATATACTGGATGCCAACTAGTTGAACTAAAAGCTCTTGGCTCACGCTTCTTTTTCTTCTTCTTCTTCTTATTATTATTATTATTATTTTTTTTTGGTCAGTAATGGAATATTCATTAAACTTAATAATTAATAAGTTTATTACATCGTAGACTAGCTTTGTCAGAAGCTATTATACTTTCCATCACAGGCAACGGATACAAAAAGATAATAAAAGAGTCTACACTGCTAGCACCAGCTCACGCTTATTATTATGAATGTGTTATTTGTCACCCAAACAACTGGAATAATTGAAAAAAAGAATTGATTTCAAGATTATTTATTTACATATTTATTTTAAAAAAATGGTTGATATCTATTTCATTGATAATGATTTCAAAATTAGACCATCAACATGTCAGTTACACTTACTGTTAGCCAGATTAAAAAAAAAATTATACACTATACTGATATATACAAAATGTAGAGTGCAATATACAGAATTACAGATTGCATTAATAAGATTTTAATTTAAATAAATATTTCACAGTTTTAACGCAAGAAAGAAAATGTAAGTAACGAACCTTCCTTGATGGACCCCAACCAAATTCCAACATTTAAATGACAGAAAGATGGTAATTTGAGAGATGGAAGATTGGATCATGTAGCACCAGTTGAGAGATGATAAGTTTTTATCCCAAAAAAATAGAGATGGTAATTGCCTTTGTTCCTGCTATGATTCTTTTACCTATTCTTCAGCAAATTCAAAACCATTTAATTATGCCACAAATATAACAACTTCTTCATAGAGTTTTTTTCTTCACTATATCATAGAGAGGGGGAACTAAATTCCGTTGCTGTTGGTAATGTACATGGTACCGAAAGAATGAATGCACCAGCTCACTTTTCAGCATTTAAGCTGATCTGCATTAGCTTTTCAGAAGCTCTCACATCAAATACAATAAAACTAAAGGTGCAAAAAGTTAACAATTGTTAAAGTGCAAAAAAAAATGATGATAGTGAAGGATCTTGATAAAACCAGTAATAATACCTCAATTCAACTAATGTGAAAAAGTGAAAATTGTTTATTGGGGATATTACTAATTTTACTGTACATAACTTACAATCTGATGTCACCAATTATTAAAAAATAATTTAAACATATTCTTTTTTTTTTTTTTTTTTTTTTTGAGAAACCCATTGCTGACATTTATTGTCACGTCAGTTTTTGTAAGCTTATTTTGTAAAATTGGTAGTATCTTTTAACACTTTTCAATTGTTGTGTATCTGGGATTACTCTATCAAATAATTTTCACAAAGAGAAGTGTACTCTGTACATGGTTTCTTGATTTGTCACCTGTGGTTGGTATGTTTTGGTTTTAATTTACGGAGATGAGAAGAAACTTTGAAACTGAATTTTAAACGGGTTGAGTTCACTTAACATTGAACATTTAAAATTCTATTTAATAAAATTTAAGCAGTGCTAAGCACTTTTATACTAAATTATATTTTTTTAAATGGAAATTTAGATAATATTTTAAGAGAAAAAGAAACACTTTTAATACAAAAACCTTTTTTTTTTTTTTTTTTTGTGTAAAGAAAATTAATATGAAGTATTTTGTAATTTAAATAAGTAATCAAGTATAGTACATATAATTAAGGTATAACAATAAAAAACTAAGGGGTTTAAAAATGTGAATCCAATACACAAAAGGGTTTAGACATTAAGCACTTCTTTACTGTCTCTATAAACTATGGACAAGACTTAGGTACAATATTTAAGTGCTATTCCTTAGGTTCCTCTCTAAAAATTCTGTTATGTGGAATTTTTCTCATGAGATGAAAGTCTATTTTTTAGCTAAGTAGTCATATGATTGAATCTTAAGAGGGGAACCTAAGAAATAACATCTAAGGTACTATACCTAAATTTTGTCCATAAACTATTGCCAAGATTACTGAGGAATTTTGCACTGCTATATCAAATTTGAAAACTTTACTAGACTTGATGGAGTCCAAACATCCCTACTCTTTGTGATGAATATCACCCAAAATCTCGTAATGGTACTTCTTACCGATTTATTGGTGAATATTTAAAATAAATTTTACAAAAGTTGTTTATTGGTTGATACAATTATTGATTATTAGAAGCTTTTTCTTCCTCTCTAATTTGTAAGGGCACCTTTTGCAAATTCAACTATTCAAGCATTTTAGAAGTACTGAAAATATATTTTGTCATATGAAAGTTGTGAAATTCACAAAATTATGTTTATAGAAATATTATTATCTTTTTTTTTTAATTATTATAAAAATAAAATTTAATACAGAAGATTGTTGACAAATTTGAGTGGTTCTCTTTCAACCATATGGTTTCAAAATATTGAATAATTATACTTTAGGTTAACTTTTTATATCATATTATATGGTCTAATTTACTAATTAATAAAAACCCCGCATATTGCACTGGAGTCATGCACATAACATATATGTAAAAATAAATAAATAAATAAACAAATAAGGAGTGGCACAGGTAAAAAAAAAAAACAAAAAGCAATAAAATTCAAATCCTTGAACAATAATTTTTATATTTCTTGGAAATAACATATAAAAAAAAAAAACATTAGGTGTCTAAAGGCAAATATTTATAAATTTTAAAATAAATTTTTTTCATGCAATGTATATCTAAAAGCTCAAGTGTAGTATTTATTGTTACTAAGTTTCTGTTGAGCCACGCTGGCCTAGCATTTTGGTCTATTCAGTCCAATTCCGTCCACTTTGCTCTTATTCAGTCCTTTTTGGTTCACTTTGGTTCTATTCGGTCAACTTCGGTCCTTTTCAATCCATTTTGGTCCTATTACGTCTACTTTGGTCTATTCTGTTCTGTTTGGTCCATTTCGGTCTTATTCGGTCCATTTTGGTCCTATTAGGTCCACAATGGTCCTATTTGGTCCACATTGGTTCTATTCGGTCCACTTTGGTCCTTTTAGGTCCACTTTGGTCCTTTACGAACAGCACATGCAAAGCACAAAGTTTGTGATGTGAGAGAGAGAGATAAAGATTGTTTGTGCAATACTACCTCCCAAGCCTTATTGTGAGAGAGATTTACTTTTTGGATATCCCTTGCTACTACAACAGAATTGGTCTCCTTTAGCTCTCGGATATGCTTATTTCTTAACATTCACAACACGTTGACAACAAAAATTGCATTAAGCAGAAAGTTATGCGCTTCCTATGGGGATATCTTGAACAGTTTAGTCACATTTAAAGGAAAGCTCATCATTGATGAAATTTAAAATTGCCCATTTCATGAAATTTAATTGGTCAGACCACATAATTTGAGCTATAATATGTTTTTAAGTGTTTCATTTTCAACATTGCCTAAGGGATAACTATCATCCTCAATTAAAAAAAAAATCTTTACTTTGATCATATCTTCGGTTGAAAGGGAATTCTAGGCTATTTTTCAAATAAATAGTTTGAATATCTAATGAATCTTTGAGCTCTAAATTTGATTCCAATCTACTTTTGTAAGAGAAGATGCAAAGCTGTATCAAGGAGATTGGCAAATATACACCATTGATTCACCACTCACATTACATGTTTAAATATAAGGTCCCTTAATTGGTTGTTGAGGAAGATGAATTCTCACTTCCTCCGTTGCTGAGGTATTGTCAAAAGTTTCAAAAACCTTTAATCTATCCCACCTAAAGGAGTTTTGTATTTTGTATTGATCTTATCAGACACCCGATTTGTTTGACAGTGTAAAGCTGGATTAGGTTTTGGTTTAAATCAAGAATTGTGAGGATCCATGGATCTTCCCACACATCCAAATGAATTGCAATCTTGAAGTAGATTTAGAATATAGACACTTGCATTGGCAATGTACCTTGCTGTAAAAACTAAAGTAGATGAAGGCAAAAAATAAAAAAGTTTGTCATCTATAAGTGAAAACGCTTTGCCCCAAATTTGTAATTGACAAACAAGATTACGCCAAAAGCATGATTGTGCAACATACTTCAACCACTTCTTGAGTGTTGAGAGGAAAAGACTTCGGCACATGTACTGGGATGGCTAGAGTAGCAGCCCAAAGCGGGTAAATGCAGAGAAAACGAAAAACTGTAAATGACCAGATCCGTCTTGCTTACGAATCTGTGCCTTCATCACGTCTGGAAGCCAACTTTCCGAGAAAATCTCCAGCACCAGCCTCTGAGATATCTTGTTTGCTTCCCTGCATACCAAACAAATTGCTTCCCTGCATGGCCTGATACATTCCCCCTGGTCTCAGACCCATCTGCCCTTGGAAGAATTGCTGTTGCTGTTGCTGTTGTTGTTGCTGTTGCTGTTGCTGTTGCTGGAGGTAGTGTTGTTGTTGTTGCTGTTGCTGGAGGTAGTGTTGTTGTTGTTGTTGCTGTTGCTGTTGCTGGAGGTAGTGTGATTGTTGTTGCTGCTGACGCTGATGCTGATGCTGATCATTCAACTGGAAAGGCAACTTTGGGGTGAAAAGACCTGGTTGCTGCTGAGACATTGTTGCCTGGGGATGCTGCATGAAAAGCCCTTGTTGCCCTGTGGATTGAGAGGGCATCTGCAAATATTTTAAAATGATAAGCACAAAAAAAAAAAAAAAAAATACTTATCCAATGGTATGTTTTGGAAGGGGATGTATGATTTACCTGAGAAGGCACTGGTGGCTGTGGATGGGAATCAGCGATTTTAGCTAGATATGTTAAGTTATCCTGAAGTCGGGCTTGATACCTAAATCATTTAAAATGTCAGATGATGGTTAGACAGGTTCACAATGCATAGCTATGCTGAAGATGATGATACCAGGAACATAAGCCAACATATATTATCCTAAAAAAAATAAAGATTGAAGCAACTTAGTTTTGACTTGAGATTCAAACAAAACAAACAAATCATGCACCTTTAAACACTATTCTGATCCTGAATCTCCTGATAATTTTGCATACAACTTAAATTGAGATGTATTAAATGCTATATAATTTCTAGACGTCCATTGATATTAATACTATGAATACTAATGGTGAAGTTGATAGGAACTTAAGACATCATATATTCTATGTCTCTGTTTAGATGCTGAAGCACTGACCAAGTAGGAAACACAAAAGATGGTGAAACTTGTGCAAATACAAGAAGATATATTGCACTCAAATTTCAATATTTCCATGAGTTACCATGCAAATATTGTAACTACAGAGATTTGTGTTGATATAGACAGCTCTAGACAAAAATAGGCTTAAAACCCAACAAAACCGTATCTTAGTAACCTTGAATACAGAAGTTCTTTTGACCATGCAACTAAATTTATGGCCACATTGAATAGGTCATTAGTTGCCAAACTTGGGTCTCTTGCCCTTGTACTTGCAGCACCTTTGACTGAAAAGAAAATGGTCTTTGTTCAACAATTGAACTGTCTCATCCTACTTTCATATCTAGTGTTTTTTTTTTTTTTTTGATAAGTTACTTTCATATCTAGTGTTAAATTAGTGGTACATCTAATGTCGAACAAATGCAGTCATTCCTTTATATATATATTTGAAATGCATTCATTCACCCTTTCTCATCCCACCACTTATCCATTTTAACAACTAGGTTCAACCTTCATTTTATGGCCATGCAGTTTCATGATCGTAAAACAGTATTTAAAGTAATAGCAAATTTTTTTATCCATGCATAAGCTATACAAGAGTTAGCCTTAAGCATCTTTTGTCCCTGAATATTTACTACTCCCTTGTTATTTCTAGCTTTCTTGAACTGCATGCAATACAATTTCTTATACTAAAACATTTCATTTTAGGACCTCTCTTTATAGTTTTGAGTGAGCACTTACATCAGCAATGAATTTGTAAGCTGAAAACAACAACATTAGTATATCAAAGTACACCAAAAAATCTCCGACCTGTTCAACCATAAGAAATGGGAGTAAAAAGAAAGTTCAATAGTCAAGTCTTATATAAGAAGAATCCTGCTTGTTTCTCCAGTAGTAGTTCAAACATCTGATAAGCTAGTTGAGTCCATTTCATCTGAAACCCCCACATAACATAATTATAGAGCCCATCAAGTATGAGAAATTTATTCCTTGGTTAAATTTTTTTCATAAGTGGCCAAACAATTCTCTATGATTGTTCTCATACTTTGGTCTTTTCCCAAATAATTTTGCTCCTCATTGAAGATTCATAAGTAAGTTATGACATGTATTGGCCAAGTTTACACATTCAAGTTGGTATGAATGTCAGTGACATATGTATGCTAGTACTAACAATATCAAAATTTTCTGGAGAAGGGAGCTCTGGCTTAAGCTTGTTTCAAACTTTAAATGATAAGAAGGTAATATATCCAAATATGCATGTTCTTATTTGGTTTTTCGGTCTTTAGTAGGTGTGTTTTTCAAACTTTAAAGAAACCTAATGGTTTAAGACTCAACAAATACACAGTAACTGAGGTGCAGAAGTGAGATGCTGCTGCTTCCAAACAGTACATGATAGATCTTCTTTTCCTTAACCCCAAAGGAGTGTATGGAAAGTCAAAAAAGTTATGGGAAACAATTTGACCAACCAAAAGGAAAAAAGAGAGAAAAAAAAAGAGCCTATGCTTATTAAGGAATTCAAATTTAGCCTGAAACAATCAGCTCACAATAAAAATTTGAAAACAATATGGAAGCTACCATTAAGTGGAATATTGGAAAGAAGCAAAAGAAAAACATCCTAGTTAGTTTACCACTTACTGGGCACACTCGGCAAATTTTCCCACATTTTGATTTTCCATTATTGCCAGAATCAAGTCTCTATTCTCGTCCAGGTACTGCACCAAGCATAAGAGATCAAAATCTATAAATGAGTGAGTAAAAGGGAGTTCCTTGTTCAATGTAAGGCAAAGTGAAAATTTCTACTAAGATATCATGCCATCAAAGAATTTTTAAGTTGCAACAAATTGAACTTGCACCAAAACATTTCTGTCCAGACTTCTTTATGATCCAATTCTAAATGATATGAGAAAATTTAGAAAATTTGAGCTTGTTATAGACAAAACCATTAATCAGATACCAGCAATAAGGAAAGAAACAGGGAGGGCAGTCTTCAAAACATGCTAACATATGAAAATCCACCACTAATGGAGTAATAAGGAGGAAGTGCTAGCTACATCTATGCTATATCCTAAAATGACTGGTTAAGTTACAATTGGGGTTTCTTGTAATCATTTATATAGTCCAGTTCAACCTAGTAAATGCCGAATGTGGGACTCAACACACGCTCACACAACACACACTTATCAAATCAACCACATAATCTAAGGAATCACAATCTCCCTACTTAAATTCTTGACGTCATCGTCAGGTCCCACATTGTGTTGTAGTACCCTTGAGCCACATGGTGTTACCAAGTCAGCTCTGATATTATTTGTAATGAGATGATGAAGTGTTATCCATATTTGTTCTATACCCCAAAATGACAAGTCAAATTGCAGTTGGGGAATCACTTATATACCTCACTTCGGCCTAGTAAGATGTAAGACTCAACACACATGTATCCAATCCAATCCACTCCACATAATTTGGGGTATTACATGTGGATACCGCATTTGATTGAAAATTCATGCATATAAAAACATTAACAGGAAGTATATAAGTACATATGTTATATGCAAGCCCACTTGAAAAATCAGATTGAGACACAAATTGCTATATGATGAATGCCTAAACACCTGCATTTCTTGGCAAAAATTGCTGCTTTTAGTGTGATTAACTAAGCCACCCATCAGAATATATATTAAGGAGCTTGCAGTTCCCAATTTGGAGAAAATTAACATTAAGCTTAGTTTTGTTACTTGTGCTCGGATGCAATACCCACCCACCCACCCAAACAAGCTTATAGTGTCACTTTCTGTGCGCCTACAATATGGACCAGAAAACCACAACCATATGGTCCTAGATCAATTAAATACAGACCACATCACAAGTTACCTTTCTCATCAAAGTTATGCAATTGAATAAAAGGACATGGTCCAGGGCGCTGTATGTGAGACAAGACAGCGTCCAAAACCTCTAGGAAAGAAGTGGATTTTATACAATCAATATATCAAACAGCTCAGGATCATTTTCATGGTTCTTGCATTAACACCTCAACACCCCCAATAAAAAAAAAAAATAAAAAAAAAGAGATCACCTTTAAAAAAAAAATTAATACCCATCAAGAAAAATCAATATGACTTATAAGATTTCAACACATAGCTAACTGGGTTCTGACACAATTTGTATCATATTGCATATCTTACATACATGCACACATATAACACATACATAAAGAAAAAAAAAAGGGTACCTTCTGAATCTGCTCAGTGGTGATATTAGTATTTGCAGGAATTGAAGGTGCACCATTATTCAACATATCTGGTGATTGCTGCTGCATTTCTGTCCTCTATAATCTTTGACTACCCAAAAAAAAAACAAAAAAAACAAAAAAACCAACCCTAGACCTTGTTTACTTCAATGGGACCCTCACGCACACCCAGAGCCCACAGGTAAAACTGTTTGTATTGTGGTATTAGTACTATATAGCATATACTACTACATAGTCGCCGTACTCTACTATTATTTCATCTATTAAAACTCTCCTGACAGGCAGTGACAATAACAATAGTGAATATACCCATAAAACAGTGTTGCCAAGGCAATATTTATTACTACGTTTCTCAAAAAAAAAGGCAATATTTACTACTTCCAAGACAAGTAGACAAACACACCCTCCCTTTGAAGACACGGTGTCGTTTTAGTGACTATATGCTAGACGCCAAGCCGCTAAATCCGATCTGATCCAACTCAACCCGTCGGGTTGGGTTATAAATTTTTTTATATAGCGGGTCGGGTTGTGTTGGGTTTGGGTCATAAAATTACAAACCTGACCCGACCCACCTATATTTTAATATATGTTTAAAATATATTATATATTTAATAAATTTTTTTAAGAAACAAGCTATAGAGCACTTCCTCGGTTCCTACTATCATATATAATATTGTGGGGCCCAATAATTTAAGAACCAAGCCCGATTGCTCCTGGAAAATCCGAAGGCCCAATCCGAGGAGAGCTGTGGCCCAAGCTCTACAGTACAGAGCACAAAACAATTTTGGAAGGCAGCCGAGGACAGTTTGGTCTTCGGCAGATCCTGAATCCCACCGAAATAAAGGGGTAAAACTGGTATAGGGACGAATTTGTAAGGAGATCCAAAATATCTTGGGGAAGTTATCCTTACTACCCTTCCAGATAAGACCCAACACATGACAGAGCCGTACTCTGCAGCCTTATCAACCATACCCAACAATTCTGGGATTAGACTGATGGGACAAATATCAGTCTTGTAAAGATTGACCCTACACGTGGACGAAGGACAATTAACACAGACGAGTATAAAAGAAGAAAGCAAGTAAATCTAAAGAGGATCCCATCCCACCTCCGAAAAAGGAGGATCACATGGGAGAGAACATCTCAACAACACCGGACTTCACTGAAGAAAGTCCGTCTTTGGATAACCGGGGTTAGGCCTCAATAGTCCTCGGATCAATTCCGAGGAGTCCCATCCCATATGGTGCGACGTCTTAGGGCTTAAATGTTCAGGCCCAACACCTTTTTCTACCTGAATTCCTCTAAAACCAGGATCGGACATCGCCCCGCAACCAGCGGCTAGCTTTTTAAGCCCACTCTCTACAAATTATATTGTGAGGGATCTTCCGTGCGCGAGCCCAACATCCTTATTGGGCCGCCAGAGAATCGTGTCCTTACAATTGGCGCCGTCTGTGGGAAAGCTTGCGCGTTGGCGCAGGTGGCGATGGAATCAACTCATTGGCAAGCAGAAATTTCTGGGATCTCCTCCGTCTCCGGCGACATATAGTTGTTGCTCCGACGTAAATTTCTGCTAGGGGCTACGCCTCGCAGTGCTAAGGGCGCGGGCGTCTCTAGGGGCTTCCAGCCCCAGGCCAACTGTCCCCGCCTTGGTGTAGGGGCTGGTGGTTGAAAAATAAAACAAATAAAAAGATCGTAAGTTTTGGACAGAACCAAGGCCTTGCATGGTCCTCGGACTCAAGCCTATGGGGAAACCAAGTACATAAAAAGATCATAAGTTTTGGACAGAACCAAGGCCTTGCATGGTCCTCGGACTCAAGCCTATGGGGAAACCAAGTACATAAAAGATCATAAGTTTTGGACAGAACCAAGGCCTTGCATGGTCCTCGGACTCAAGCCTATGGGGAAACCAAGTACATAAAAGAAATCATAAGTTTTGGACAGAACCAAGGCCTTGCATGGTCCTCGGACTCAAGCCTATGGGGAAACCAAGTACATAAAAGAAATCACAAGTTTTGGACAGAACCAAGGCCTTGCATGGTCCTCGGACTCAAGCCTATGGGGAAACCAAGTACATAAAAAAATCATAAGTTTTGGACAGAACCAAGGCCTTGCATGGTCCTCGGACTCAAGCCTATGGGGAAACCAAGTACATAAAAGAAATATCATAAGTTTTGGACAGAATCAAGGCCTTGCATGGTCCTCGGACTCAAGCCTATGGGGAAACCAAGTACATAGAAAGATCATAAGTTTTGGACAGAACCAAGGCCTTGCATGGTCCTCGGACTCAAGCCTATGGGGAAACGAAGTACTTAAAAGATCATAAGTTTTGGACAGAACCAAGGCGTTGCATGGTCCACGGATTCAAGCCTATGGGGAAACCAAGTACATAGAAAGATCATAAGTTTTGGACAGAATAAAGGCCTTGCATGGTCCACGGATTCAAGCCTATGGGGAAACCAAGTACATAGAAAGATCATAAGTTTTGGACAGAACAAAGGCCTTGCATGGTCCTCGGACTCAAGCCTATGGGGAAACCAAGTACAGAAAAGAAATCTCACAAGTTTTGGACAGAACCAAGGCCTTGCATGGTCCTCGGACTCAAGCCTATGGGGAAACCAAGTACAGAAAAGAAATCTCACAAGTTTTGGACAGAACCAACGCCTTGCATGGTCCTCGGACTCAAGCCTATGGGAAACCAAGTACAGAAAAGAAATCTCACAAGTTCTGGACAGAACCAAGGCCTTGCATGGTCCTCGGACTCAAGCCTATGGGGAAACCAAGTACAGAAAAAAATCTCACAAGTTTTGGACAGAACCAGGGCTTGATGGTCCTCGGACACTTCAAGCCTATGGGGGGAAACCAAGTACAATAAAGAAAAAATCATAAGTTTTGGACCAGAACCAACCTTGCTGGTTCTCGACTCAACCTATGGGAGACCAATACAGAAAAAGAAATATCCACGAGTTTTGGAACAGAACCAAGCCGCATTTCCCGGACTGAAGGCCTATGGGAACAAGTAAGAAAAGAAATCTCACAAGTTTGGACAAAACCCAAGCCTTGCATGGTCCTCACTCAAGTCCTATGGGAAACCAAGTACGGAAAAGAATATCACAGTTTTCAGAACCAAGGCCTTGCATGGTCCTCGGACTCAAGCCTATGGGGAAACCAAGTACAGAAAAGAAATCTTACAAGTTTTGGACAGAACCAAGGCCTTGCGTGGTCCTCGAACTCAAGCCTTTGGGGAAACCAAGTACAAAAAAGAAATCTCACAAGTTTTGGACAGAACCAAGGCCTTGCATGGTCCTCGGACTCAAGCCTATGGGGAAACCAAGTACAGAAAAGAAATCTCACAAGTGTTGGACAGCACCAAGGCCTTTTGCTGGTCCTCGAACTCAAGCCTCTGGGGAAACCAAGTACAAAAAAGAAATCTCACAAGTTTTGGACAGAACCAAGGCCTTGCATGGTCCTTGGACTCAAGCCTATGGGGAAACCAAGTACAGAAATGAAATCTCACAAGTGTTGGACAGCACCAAGGCCTTGCATCGGCCTGGGACTCAAGCCTATGGGGAAACCGAGTACAAAAAAGAAAAATCAGAAGTTTTGGACAGAACCAAGGCCTTGCATGGTCCTCGGACTCAAGCCTTTGGGGAAACCAAGTACAGAAAAGGAATCTCACAAGTTTTATACAGAACCCAGGCCTTGCATGGTCCTCGGACTCAAGCCTATGGGGAAACCAAGTACAGAAAAGAAATCTCACAAGTTTTGGACAGAACCAAGGCCTTGCACGGTCCTCGGACTCAAGCCTATGGGGAAACCAAGTACAGAAAAGAAATCTCACAAGTTTTGGACAGAACCAAGGCCTTGCATGGTCCTCGGAGTCAAGCCTATGGGGACACCAAGTACAGAAAAGAAATCTCACAAGTTTTGGATAGAACCAAGGCCTTGCATGGTCCTTGGACTCAAGCCTATGGGGAAACCAAGTACAGAAAAGAAATCTCACAAGTTTTGGACAGAACCAAGGGCTTGGATTGTCCTCGGACTCAAGCCTATGGGGAAACCAAGTACAGAAAAGAAATATCACAAGTTTTGGACAGAACCAAGGCCTTGCATGGTCCTCGAACTCAAGCCTATGGGGAAACCAAGTACAGAAAAGAAATCTCACAAGTTTTGGACAGAACCAAGGCCTTGCATGGTGCTCGGACTCAAGCCTATGGGGAAACCAAGTACAGAAAAGAAATCTTACAAGTTTTGGACAGAACCAAGGTCTTGCGTGGTCCTCGAACTCAAGCCTGTGGGGAAACCAAGTACAAAAAAAGAAATCTCAAGAGTTTTGGACAGAACCAAAACCTTGCATGGTCCTCGGAATCAAGCCTAAGGGGAAACCAAGTACAGAAAAGAAATATCACAACTTTTGGACAGAACCAAGGCCTTGCATGGTCCCCGGACTCAAGCCTTTGGGGAAACCAAGTACAAAAAAGAAAAATCAGAAGTTTTGGACAGAACCAAGGCCTTGCATGGTCCTCGGACTCAAGCCTATGGCGAAACCAAGTACAGAAAAGAAATCTCACAAGTTTTGGACAGAACCAAGGCCTTGCATGGTCCTCGGACTCAAGCCTATGGGGAAACCAAGTACAGAAAAGAAATCTCACAAGTTTTGGACAGAACCAGGGCCTTGCATGGTCCTCGGACTGAAGCCTATGGGGAAACCAAGTACAAAAAAGAAAAATCATAAGTTTTGGACAGAACCAAGGCCCTTCGTGGTCCTCGGACTCAAGCCTATGGGGAAACCAAGTACAAAAAAGAAATATCACAAGTTTTGGACAGAACCAAGGCATTTCATGGTCCTCGGACTCAAGCCTATGGGGAACCCAAGTACAGAAAAGAAATCTCACAAGTTTTGGACAGAACCAAAGCCTTGCATGGTCCTCGGACTCAGGCCTATGGGGAAACCAAGTACAGAAAAGAAATCTCACAAGTTTTGGACAGAACCAGGGCCTTGCATGGTCCTCGGACTCAAGCCTATGGGGAAACCAAGTACAAAAAAGAAAAATCATAAGTTTTGGACAGAACCAAGGCCTTGCATGGTCCTCGGACTCAAGCCTATGGGGAAACCAAGTACAGAAAAGAAATATCACGAGTTTTGGACAGAACCAAGGCCTTGCATTGTCCTCGGACTGAAGCCTATGGGGAAACCAAGTACAGAAAAGAAATCTCACAAGTTTTGGACAGAACCAAGGCCTTGCATGGTCCTCGGACTCAAGCCTATGGGGAAACCAAGTACGGAAAAGAAATATCACAAGTTTTGGACCGAACCAAGGCCTTGCATGGTCCTCGGACTCAAGCCTATGGGGAAACCAAGTACAGAAAAGAAATCTTACAAGTTCTGGACAGAACCAATGCCTTGCGTGGTCCTCGAACTCAAGCCTATAGGGAAACCAAGTACAGAAATTAAATCTCACAAGTTTTGGACAGAACCAAGGCCTTGCATGGTCCTCGGACTCAAGCCTATGGGGAAACCAAGTACAGAAAAGAAATCTCACAAGTTTTGGACAGAA